>NC_044919.1:221148-232354 GCF_003576645.1 Ipomoea triloba
TATATATATATATATATATATATATATATATATATATATATATATATATATATATATATATATATATATATATATATTATGTTCCTGGCCATAACACGTTAACTTTAATTACTTGTGTTATGTAAACTTTATTGAGTAAAAGTTCTTTAATTTTCATTAGTTAGAGGCTTTTTTCTTAGTTTAATTTCTACCCTTAGCTTAGGGTTTAGGGGAGTGAAATTAAATATTTAAATCTAAAAAGAAAACAAAAAGAAAAAAAAAAAAAGAAGAGCATATATAATAAGGAATTGAAAGGTTTGCCTTTTGTAAACATTTGCATGTGTATACTAAAGACACGGAAACAAATATCATTTAATGATTCCAATCAATCATATACAACTTTTGAAATTTTGTAGGAATCCTCGCATACATACATGCAGGTCAAGAATAAGGGAAATGGAATTGATAGAGAATGATCACATGCATGCATATCAATATATATATATATATATATATATATATATATATATATATAGTCTCGTGGTTTCTGAGTTATTAAACAAAGAGTAAAATTTATTCTATAAACACCGTCAGATAGTAATCATAGCTTACCCTCTAATTCGTATAGTTATAATTATTTATTTTTAATTTGAAATAAACAATTATGAAAAAAATATTTAAACAATCTTAGTAGATATGCATGCCAAGAGGAAGGGAATAATAGTGTCCGTAAGAACAGCCCAAGTGGTAAGAGTGCTCTATCTACAACCGAGAGGTTGGAGGTTCGGGGTTTGAGCCAGTCAGCTATGGGGGTCACAAGGCGATGAGAAAACCTCGTTAAAATAAGAGGAAGGGAATAATGGTTGCTTACCATCCATTTCATTATTTAAAGTTCTCTATTTTTAATTTGGAACAGACAAACATGATTGAAATATTTAACAAAATTTTATACAAATACTATACATGCATGTCTAGATGAAGAGATCAAATAATGATTATCTATCATCCAATCTTCATATTTAAAGTTATCTCTATCTTTAATTTGGAATAAAATAGCACCATCAAAATATTTAATTAATGCTAATATACGCTATACATGCGTGGCATATCAAGAAAAATAATAATAATAATGATTTATATTCCATCTCAACTAAACACAAAGCATTAACATAATTCATGTAATTCCTCTAAGATAATTAATGATGGGATGCTCAACCGTCTACCATCCAATTTGCANTATATATATATATATATATATATATATATATATATATATATATATATATATATATATATATATATATATATTATGTTCCTGGCCATAACACGTTAACTTTAATTACTTGTGTTATGTAAACTTTATTGAGTAAAAGTTCTTTAATTTTCATTAGTTAGAGGCTTTTTTCTTAGTTTAATTTCTACCCTTAGCTTAGGGTTTAGGGGAGTGAAATTAAATATTTAAATCTAAAAAGAAAACAAAAAGAAAAAAAAAAAAAGAAGAGCATATATAATAAGGAATTGAAAGGTTTGCCTTTTGTAAACATTTGCATGTGTATACTAAAGACACGGAAACAAATATCATTTAATGATTCCAATCAATCATATACAACTTTTGAAATTTTGTAGGAATCCTCGCATACATACATGCAGGTCAAGAATAAGGGAAATGGAATTGATAGAGAATGATCACATGCATGCATATCAATATATATATATATATATATATATATATATATATATATATATATAGTCTCGTGGTTTCTGAGTTATTAAACAAAGAGTAAAATTTATTCTATAAACACCGTCAGATAGTAATCATAGCTTACCCTCTAATTCGTATAGTTATAATTATTTATTTTTAATTTGAAATAAACAATTATGAAAAAAATATTTAAACAATCTTAGTAGATATGCATGCCAAGAGGAAGGGAATAATAGTGTCCGTAAGAACAGCCCAAGTGGTAAGAGTGCTCTATCTACAACCGAGAGGTTGGAGGTTCGGGGTTTGAGCCAGTCAGCTATGGGGGTCACAAGGCGATGAGAAAACCTCGTTAAAATAAGAGGAAGGGAATAATGGTTGCTTACCATCCATTTCATTATTTAAAGTTCTCTATTTTTAATTTGGAACAGACAAACATGATTGAAATATTTAACAAAATTTTATACAAATACTATACATGCATGTCTAGATGAAGAGATCAAATAATGATTATCTATCATCCAATCTTCATATTTAAAGTTATCTCTATCTTTAATTTGGAATAAAATAGCACCATCAAAATATTTAATTAATGCTAATATACGCTATACATGCGTGGCATATCAAGAAAAATAATAATAATAATGATTTATATTCCATCTCAACTAAACACAAAGCATTAACATAATTCATGTAATTCCTCTAAGATAATTAATGATGGGATGCTCAACCGTCTACCATCCAATTTGCATATTGAAAGCTTTGCATTTTTAATTCGGAACAATAATATATATGAAGCACGATGCAAATATATATTCATTTAAATAGCGATGTTAGTACACGTCAATACATGCATTGGTAATGTCATGCTAGTGTAAGCACGTCGTTGGAATATTCTAGCTGCAAGCGCATCGGATTTCTAGAATCACCAAATTAAAAATAATATAAAAAATATAGTCTATGTCATGTTTTTAACTTTGACGTTAACATCCAACATAGTACAGCTGCCCTCACTGCAAATTACCAATTTACCATGCATTAACCTTGTGTTTCTTTCTTTCACATTACTGACAATTTACCATACCTAACACCAGCATGACATGCATATCACGCAACCCATATTTATTACGGAGTATTTTTTTCCCCAGGTACCACCATCACAATTGATAAAGAATGATTTAAGGACATATTGAAAGAGATGAAGACAAGAGCCGAGTGAATGAGATGGTGCAATTCACGATCGAAAAGATGAAAAAACGACGCACCAAAAAAAATTGAAAAGATAAAAATATCTTTGCCTAAAATACATTTAAAATTACATCAAATTTACTGTAGTTTTATTTTTTTCAATGGAGTGGATGTGACACTTTGAGCTAAACGTATACCATAAATTGAGATATTTAAAATAGTCTGAGAATAGATGCTTGTCTGGACACTAGTAGTCACTCATTCAACAAGAGTTTGCGGTCATCTTTAATGCTGTGACATTATTTGAAAAAGCCTTTCTACAATTTTGAAAATATATTTTTCTCTTATTAGTTATAATATTAACAAGTAACAGCTAACCATTTTTTATTTATTTTGGTATAGTTTCTAGTTTCTAGCTAAGGGACCCTACACCTTTTATTTTCTTGATTGATAATTTGATAGCTAGGCCACACTACCACTACCACTACCATTTTCTCACCTACTCTCTCCTACTTTTCTTTTTAATTATGACACCAATTAACACCAAAAGGTTTTAAAAAAATTCTGGGTAAAGTTTCAATTCCCTTCATTAATTTAATATGCTTCAACCATATCCCATTCCATTAACCATACATTGTGCAACTCTAAACACATTTCGTGATTTACCTGATGTGTATAAAAAAAAATTGATAAAACACATTTTACGATTTGATGAAATACAAGAGTAGTTGGATTCTCGGGATTGGGATTGGGGTGGATGAAGGAAATAGTAAATACATACATACATACATATTTCACATTTGGTGAAACTAAGATTAGGATAAGGAATTAAGCAATTTTGGCCTTGAGTTTGGATGCCAAGTCAGCTAGTGCTTTGGTGGAAGAGCCGTCTGGACTGAGCACGCGGTGAGCTGCATCTTTGAGATCTTTCATTCTTTTGCGCACTTCTTTGCCTTGTTCGCCTTGGATAAGTGCTTTAGCTGCCTCAGCAATTTCCAGCTCTCCCACCAATCCATCTTCCCCGGCCTTTGGTCTGAGTGCCACTTTAATATCTTCAGTAACTATCACAGCGTTCATCCTCTGTTCTGCATACATTGGCCATGCAATTAGTGGGACTCCGTGGACCACGCTCTCGAGAATTGAGTTCCATCCACAATGAGTCAAGAACCCTCCCACGGACTCGTGGCTTAGGATCTGGGTCTGGGGTGCCCAATCGGGAACCACCAGGCCTAGACCCTTGGTCCGGTCCAGGAAGCCCGGTGGCATGAAATCCAGAGGGTTGGATGAGCTCTGGACGCTGAAATAAGTAGCGTTGGAAATCAAGTCGTTTGGACACCTAACCACCCATATAAACCGCTGCTCGCTCTTCTCCAATCCCGAAGCGATTTCAATCAGCTGTTTGTGAGTGTGGGTGCCGCCGCTCCCGAACGAGATATAAAGAACCGACCCGCCCGGCTGCTGGTCTAGCCACTCCAGGATAGGACAGGGACTAGTCCCGTTTAATTTCCCGGTCCCGGATCCTTCCATCTTTATCAGCGGTCCTACCGGGTAAACCGTGGGCTTCCCGGGCTCTGATTCTTGCAGGTATTTTACTGCACCGGGCTCCAACTCCATGAACGTGTTGGCCACGATACCCTCGGCCATTCTGTAGCGTTTGGTGTGGTGAAGAACCCATTTGTAGGCCTCGTCCGTCCGGTCCTGAACCGGAGCGAGAAGATCCTTGCCTTGAATCGGCACGCAGCCCGGGATCTGGACCGGCTCAGTCATGTCTCTATACTCCCCCGACACTTTCTGGTCCAGCTCCGACATGTGAAGGAACAAGGACAAACACATGCCAGTGGACGGGAAAAATATGTATGGAGAAACCTTGAATTCGATGGCCACGTCAAAAGCATCAGTCCCAAAAAGATCAACCACGAGAGCCACGGTCTTGGTCCTCGCAACCAAGGACTTAAACGCATCGCGAAACGCCGGCAACGAGCGAGTTATTTGCAGGGATATGCGCGTCTCGATCTTGACGTCCTCGCCCAAGTCGTCGAAGCTGACCGGCGGGAGACACGTGTAGTGAGTGCCGGCGGGGAGGTTTTCCAGGACGGTTTTCTGGGCCGTGGAAATGGGGCCGTCGGTGGGAAGGACGAAAGTGACGGAGAATTGGTGTTGCAGAACGAGGCGCTTAGCGAACTCGGCGAGGGGGATAAGGTGACCCATCCCAGGTGTCGGCACGATGACAACGTGAGGAGTTTGTTGTGTCTGTGTTTCAGCCATTGTTGTTGGAGCCTGGAGGAGAGGAGATAATGCCGGCGTAGTAATGAAGAGATTTCTTTTGTGTGTCAAAAAGCTAAAGGGGATAGCACTATTTATACGGAAATACTCACGTGGACTCAAAAGAAGCTTAATCGTAACCTTTACTTATTTCCTGGAAAATACCATTCCAATCCAATTCCTAATTTAACCAACTATTCTAGACTTGAATCCTATTTTAACTCCTAGTACTTACAATTTTCCCTTGTGATTTGTTTAATTTAAGTTTCCAAATTGAAATTCAGAATATCAGTAAATTTAATAGTTTGAGACCAAAAAAGATCTGTGTCTGCATATCATAAGAGAGGTTCAAGAGTTTGAGTTGTCACATTTACCATTTCATTGAAAGATAAATTTCCTTGCAAATTCGATGGTAATGTACAAGATTAAGGAGAGGTTGGTTTGTTAATGGTGACTGCCTATGGGCTATGGATGAGATAAAACTTAAAATCTTATAATTATATATATTACCATTTACCAATTCGGCTAGCAATAATCCTCATTTGCTAATTCACAGAATTGTCCCTTTATTTGGTCAATAGTATTTGAATCAATTGTCAAATACAAGAATTTATGATTTGGTTTGTAATTAATAAGGATTATGCTTATTAATCCTTAATGTTTCAGGGAGAAGAAGGATTGTTTTTTTTTTTTTTAGAAGAAAGATTATGCTTAATGTTTCAGGGATAAAGTATGACAAAAGTAGTTACAACAGACTCATTTAATTTGTTTGTATTAATAATATATTGTTGTTTTATATTGTGACGATATTTTTTTGACTGAAATAACTTTTTAGTTAAGTGATGATCTCTTAGCCAGTTCAAATCGAACGTCATCTCTACATATAATAATATAAATAATAATTTAATGGAGAAAAAAATTAACTGAAATAATTATATTAAGGTTGAAATGTCCATTTAACATCAAAGGGAGAAAACTGTCACTTTAAAATAATTGAGGAGCAAATATAAATATATGAATAATTTAAGAGAAAAAATGCTATAAACCTATAATTCAAAAAGAAAGAGCATCATTTTCCCTTTTTTCTTTTGAAGAAACAAGCTAAGAGACTTTCATTACTTTATATCAAAGTCAACAATATAGTTTTAATAAGAGAAAATGACATACTGGTGTTCCATTCCATACAACAATGGTCTTAGATCACCTGTATTTTTATTTTTTTTTAAAACTTTTTTTTGTCTAAACGTTGATGTTATTGAATTCAATCCAATAGCATTTGATTATAATCCAAGTTGTCAATTAACTACAAATTCATCAAAAACAAATAAAAGAAATTAAAAAAATATTTAGAAGTTGGACACATGTCACAATATATTTGAATAAAATGCAATGAATTTCAAGCCAATTAAGAGTCCAAAAAGTTAGGAAAACTTGAATACATAAAAAACTAATATAGTAAATAATTTTTTTAAAAAGCTAAAATAAGATAGAAAGAGTCACTCATTTCTGTTGATTGATTCACGTCTCAAAACTATGATATGATTAAACAATCTTTGTACGAGATGGCATCTAATTTCTATATATATATCTTTCCATATATCTCAAACTAAGTCGAATCATATAAATATAAGCCAATTAAATAGTAAAGAGATAAAATTACCAATTATTTTGTACTATATGATGACACTTCCGCTATCATTTTAAATAGGTAATCACATGATCAAACTCCGGTGGTGGGCATTACTTCTTTGGTTGAAAATGATTGAAAAATATAGAACAAATATTCTCTTGTAAAGAATTATGAGTGCTTAAAAAATAGTAAAAAGATATAGTTGACATACTTTATGTAGAAAAATAATATTTTAGAAAAAAAGTGTAGTGATTTTTTGTTACCTTATAAAGTAGTGAAGTCCATGTACTATTAAGAAAAAAACGCTATGTTCTCTTACTAAAATAATTATGTAATGTCCACATTGACAGTTTAATTGGTCATATGCGTGAAGTTTGAGAATGCAATATGGGACTCACATTCGCTACACGTTTAACTGGTCTCTTAAGTCTTATAATTCATGAGTGAGTGTAACTATGTGAAATCTTAATATACCTAGCTGAGGAAATAAAAATAATAATAATATATTTAATACAATTCTGCAAAATGAATTATATCTGCTTTGCCTTAGATGTTAAATTAAGAAATATATTCATTAAACACTATTATTGAATTTTATTCATATTAAAATAGATTTCGCCGCCCTGAAGATAAATTATGATAAGTTTTCTAACAAGAAGGGCATAATAAATATTATAAAATTGATAATATATGATATATTTGTTATCTTATCATATCTCAAAATAATAATACGGATAATATATGTATGGACAGAATAGCAATTGCTTATTTTGTATCGAAGCTATGGGTGTTTGACCAAATGCGAGCATAGATTTGTACTAAAATTTCGTGTAAAACATGTAGTTAGTACGCTGTCGTATAGAATATAATTCATTAATCATGGCCACTCCCGACCCGCCAGGGCCCGGCCCGACCACACTGATTTCTAGAGTTTTGGACACTTCTATGTGAACGCTCACGTGGGTGTGCTACTTGGGAGAGCTGTACATTCAACGACACACGTCATCTATGACGTCGTCCTTGCGTCACCAATCTCCCAATTGATTTTGCCTTTTTCTTTTACCGGGTCTACGCTTCGTCCCACATTATTGACATTTCATCTCTTTGCACGTGTGGCCTGAGCTGGAGAGGTGACGCCAGTTTTCTTTTTTTTTTTTTTTTTCTTCATAGTCTAACTAGTGATTTGCTTTGAACCGAACTAATATAAATTTATTCTGTTGATGCTTATAAATATTGTCACTCAAATTGACCAAGCATTCTTGGAACACGTAACCAACATTTGCTATTATGTAATAGCTATGCGACTTTTTAGTATAACAATTATAGTATCGGTATTCTTTTTGAGACAATCGACTACAAGTATTTTCAATGCTTAATTTTGAGAGGAGAAAGAAATGGAGAAAGGCGAGGAAGAAGGGTTAAAGGGAGAGAAATCTGACGAGGGGAGGAGGAGAATAGCTTTCTTTGGAGAGACTATTCTCTCCGAAGAAAGTCTGACAAGGCACATGTTGACCACACGTCAATTTACATGTATATATATATATATATATATATATAAATAATGAAGTCATTGAATGACCACACAAAATGAGGATAATGAGAGAAGCTAAGGGTTGTGAATGCTCTACAAATTCTTGTAATACATGGACCATGTCAGCATGTCCTCTTGTATGTGAATAAAAACTTTGTTACCATATGAAATACGTGTAGGTATTTTAAGCATGAATAACACATGGCATTTGAATCCTATTTTATACGCACCCACAACATTCAATCACTTTTTATTGGTACTTGAGTCCATAAATAATGATTTTAACCTTATAACCTTTGTAAATTGTGCAATACAAAAACAACATTCGAATCTAATTAATTTCTTACGCCAAATAAAACAGTTTCCTTTTCTTTTATGTTTCCACAGGAGATGTGGACCTAAAGTGGGTGGGCTTTAATTTGTGGGGAATCAATGGATCACATTTCTCATAAATGGAGACATGCTAACATGGAGCAGGTTGCATTCATGGAGTGATCCACCCACCACTCCTTTTAATTCTCTCTAAACTATTAAAGATTATATTTCGATATGAATTAATGAAAATATGTAATTTCTCCAAAAATAGGAAAAAAAAAAAAACAATACAATACAAAGTTCGAACTCTCCTCAATTGAGGAAAGCCTAACATATCCTCATCCAAAAAACACTAATAAAGGGTCATGAGTAGATTAGAAAAGAGTTGCATATTTTGAGCAGGCTAAAATGACATAGGGACAAGACAATTAACAAACATTTTATGTTTTCTGCGGCCATTATTATATCCTCATACTTTATACAATGCATTACAACTTATTTAGTGTTCAGGGTAAAATAATTGGACCAATTATGGAGGAATTACCATCTTTTTTTTCTTTTTTTTTTGTTATGAGGTTTATTCCTCACCCTGTGACCCTAGCCTGTGACCCTAGCCGGCAAAGGACCACAGGGAGTAAACCAGCTTAAGTTACCATAGCTGACCGGCTCAAACCCAGGGGTTTGAGGTTCGAACAACCTACGACCTCACAGTTGTAGGTGGATCTCTCTTACCACCTGGGCTGGGGTCACCCCCAGGAGGAATTACCATCTTGTTCTTCCAAATGGAGGCCAATTCAGAAAGTGCTTTAGTGGAAGAACCATCTTCACTGAGAGCCATGGCAGCTGCATCCTTTAGCACACTAATTCTCTGTCTCACCATCTTCCCTTCTTCACCATCCATTAAACTCTTCACAACTTTTGCGATTTCTTCTCTCCGAACCACCCCATTTTCACCGGCCATTGGCCTCAGTGCCACTTTTATATCCTTAGTTAGCACTACCGCATTCATCTTCTGCTCTGCGTACAGCGGCCAGGCAATCAATGGTATGCCACGGACTATGCTCTCCAGAGTCGAATTCCATCCACAGTGTGTCAAGAAACCGCCAGTGGAGCGGTGGCTGAGGATTCGGGATTGTGGGGCCCAGTTGGGCACCACTAGACCATGCTTCTTGGTTCTTTCTAAGAACCCTTGTGGTAGAAAGGTTAGAGGGTCGCCTGGATTTTGGGCGCTGAAGAAAGCGGCGGCGGCACTGTCGCTTGGACTTCTAATCACCCATAGGAATCTTTGCTGGCTCATTTCCAACCCCAATGCAAGCTCAGTTAGCTGATAATGAGAAAGACACCCTCCGCTTCCGAAGCAGATGAACAAAACCGAGCCTGGCGGCTGCGCTTCCAACCATTCCAGGCACTCCCCGGCGGCGGAGGAATCTGAATCCGTCTGAACAAGCGGTCCGATCGGATACACCGGCGGGATTCCAGATTCTGGCCGTTGCAAGGCTTCAATGGCTCCTTGTTCCATTTCCTTGAAGCTATTCAAGATCACACCTTTTGCCAACCCAATCCTTTTATTATGGTAAACAATCCATCTATAGGCCTCGTCCTGACGGTCCTGGACGGGATCAAGAAAATCCTTTCCATGAACCGGCACGGAAAACCCTGGAATTTGAACCGGTTCCGCCATGTCTCTGAACTCACACGACACCGCCAAATCAAGCTCGGGTAAGATAGTGCCAAATGACAAAACCATGGCAGACGTAGGGAAAAAGAGGTAAGGGGAAACCCCAAATTCATCAGCTACTTGAAACGCATCGGTGCTGAAAAGATCAACCAACAAAGCAACCGGCGGCGGCCTTGTTTTCGACGCCACCAAGGATTCAAACACCCGGCGAAGAGCGGGAAGACAGCGTGTCACGGTGAGACAGATACGGATTTCGTTCTTAGTGTAAGCCGACAAATCCTCCAAGTTGACCGGAGGAAGTACGAGGTAGTCGACCCCTGTCGGAAGCGCGCCAAGGAAAGCCTCTTGCGGAGCGGAAAGGGGGCGGTCTGTCGGAACGATAAGAGTGACGGCGAGGCGGTGGCGGCGGATGAGTCGGTCAGCTAGCTGTACAAATGGGATTAAGTGACCCATTCCAGGACTTGGTAACATGGCAATGTGTGTTATTCCTCCAAATTCTTCCATTTCCATTGCTGCAAACGAACAATTCAAGTAGCTACAGATCTATAGCCCAACATGTATATATGTATATCAAATTATCAACCAGCATAAACCTTAATTAAAAAACTAAAAAAAAAAAATTACTATTTTATGTTTTACAAAGCTATCAACTTCCACATGTGGGTCAGGAGATCAGATCATACTGACATGTTCACGCCACCGCCTTCAATTCTCGTCATTGTTGTAAGGTAGGTAGTGGCAATTACTCCATCGCCATTATTGGCGCAATTAATTACAAAGTAGACAAACCAAGAACCAAACAGTAGCAGCAGATTATATTTTTAATGTTTGCTTGGCTAATAATGTTTTCTTAACTCCATTGTTCCATTATAGGTTTGGTTGGTTAGACGTAGCATAATTTAAAAAAAAAAAAAAAAAAAAAAA
>NC_044919.1:233600-243707 GCF_003576645.1 Ipomoea triloba
AAAAAAAAAAAAAAAAAAAAAAACATTTTGATTGATTTATTTACACCCGAAGCAATGCTACAATAATCAATCACATCTTTCTTCATCTCTGTGCTCTGCAGCGATATGATGTGCTGCAATTCTGCAAAGCCATTTTAAATGAACAGATAGATCAAATTAACCATGAATTTTCCTGTTAGGAAAATCAAGCTAAGAATATCATCAAAACTGGGAAATTTTTTTTGCTATATATATACTTGTATCTCCTTAAGGATGGAGAAGCATTGCCATCATCAAATCATTCCAAGAATCTATAGGACCAGGCAGGCACCAGTGCAGACAATCATTCTGAACCTTAACCCCCTTGTCTTTTCCAGCTAATGGATGGAACTGCCTGTAGATTCCTGGGTGTCCATCCGGCCTCAGAAGGGAAACATAAGTAGTGTCAAACAGTTTTAAGGATAATCCCTTCTCCCGATCTGATCCCACTGCCGATGCCTTCTCAAATTCTTCCAGTTCAATTCTGCGCATTAGCTCGTCTGTACTATCTATTTCAGCCTCGCCTTCTTTAAACGGCCTCGTTCTGTTGCAATAACCTCCAGTGTTCCATTCTCCATTCTCAAAGTGGGATGGTGTTGTGGTTCTGAAGAATGTGTATACCTTTCGCTTCGAGCTAGCAATGTACCCGAGAGTCGAATTCATTGCTCTGCGATAAGCAAAGTCCAATCCTACCTCTGTTATGTTCTTCCCGGGACAGCTGTGGCACCCCACAATCACACCATTCTCATAGTAAATCGCGGGCTTCATGTACCATTTTCCCCCGGCAACAACAGCATAATCAAAATTCTTGAACTGTTCTGTCCATACCTCGTCAAGTTTGTCAAGATGGAGTTGGACTATATCCGTGGATACTCCATTATCGTCTTCAAATATCGTGGCTTTTGCGAGATATGGAGACCAAACCACTGACAGAGTGAAGTCATTTGCAGGAAAATACCATCTTCTGCTTTTGTATTGCTCATCATGGTAGACCTCTTCAACTTTTTCCTCCTGCAAAACAAAGTTAATTCTTCGAATAAGAGTCAAACTCTTCGGGCACCAGAAATCAAAGGGAAATCTGTTTACTACACTCAAAAAGATTCTCCAACTGTTGCAGACAAGCTGACAAAGACCAATCACCAGACAAATTATTGTCGTCCTACTATATAACTTTAGCAAAGCAACAAGAAAACATCCATTTTTACTTCTCACAAGTGAAAGTAAGCAGGTAGCTGTAAAGAGAAGATATAACACATTCACAGCACATGCAGTGTCACACAAAAGCAATGAAACCATTCAAACACAAGTACAGAACATCCAACAAACACAAATAGATCAGATCAGAAGCAGCTGGAAAGTACAGTTGACAGTAATTAATTATACTATTCTCAAACAGTTCATATATATCAGACCGGTTAAGTTTAATTTCATCTTTCAAGATAATCTGAGTTAGCTTACCTGTGAGAGAATGCAAAGCAGTGACTGAACATGGTTCCGCATAATCGAATCCCCAATAAAAGCCATTGATTTGTTCTTCATGAAATTGAGGAACTTCCGTGGATTAAACCTTGGAAGTTCACAGTCTCTGGGTTTCCACCGCCAGTATATATAATCTGTATCAGGCCGCCCATTGCTCATACAGTTTTGGTGGGTTTGTATTGAATTGCAGGTTTCATTAGTGTAAAATGGACCCCTAGAATCTGGAACCCAATCTCCCACAAACAAATCACATTTTACTGCAACAAAAAATCATCTGATTCAGCATCTTCCCAACATGAAAATTTCTCAATAACCCCCCAAAATAACCCATTTTTCTAGCCATCTCAACAATAATATTCAAAAAAATGAGAAAATATAGATTGATACACACCAAAAAGACAACACAGATGGATCAAGATGCAATCTTTATAACATATTCATGTTCAAGATGCAATCTTTATCACATAGTGCATTCATGCATGGCCTAAAAAGTTACAAGATTTTAATGAACTAACCAATCTCAGAACTCTGGTCCTCATCAACATTCTCCAGAAGCTCATCACTGGAAACCGGCAGCGGCAATGTCTCGTCGGCGGCGACGGACGCAGAGTCGGTGGCGACCAGAACAGTGGAGAACTGCACAGAATTAGAGAGGAGCAAACGATAGGCAAGTCCCACCAGCATAAGACAAACTGCAAACTTGACAAAACCCCATGAGAATTGCTTGTTGCCCACACTGTTATTCATCATGGCCTTCATTCTACCTAATTTTGCTCTGGGCTCATGAACTAAGCTGCGCGCCCACAACTCAATTGAGGAATATAGAACAAGAAAAGGAAAAGGATGATGGATTAATGATGATCTGGCTCATTAATAAAAAGTTTAATTAACTCAAATGCATTCTTCTTCATGATTTCTATACTGTTAGCAGCGGTGGGAATGGGGTAACATCAGAACAGCTGGAGGCTTGAGCTAATGGCTGCATTCAAGAATAATAATGGTACCATATTAAAATATTAAAAAAAAAAATTAAAATAAAAGCTGGACCTCCATTGCTTTTATTTCTGTGTCCTTTTGTGGATATGTTTGTTGGAAGATAAACAAATAATTTTAAATTTTAATAATATATTATTAATGTATAAATATATTTATAGATTCGAATCCACACACCATTTGTCAATTGTCACCATTCACCAAAGCATTATTTTGCACAATTTATAAGATTTTATTTTTAAAAAATAAAATTTCTGACTTTAATTCCACAATAATATAAGGCAATAAAGCTGAATTGAAGGTAGCAGCTTTAATTTAGTCCCACAAGAAGGTGAAATGGGCCCATGCCTTCTTCAATCTGATGATGGCAGCTGCATTTTCTCTGCCTGCATTATTATTATTATTATTTTACTTTTTTCAAAAAAAAATTATCTTTCATCATTCAAGTGTCTATAAATATGAATAACTGAACAAAACTGAAATTTAAGGTAGGATGCATTTATAAAACCAATTTCTCTGTCAAACATTCTCAGCTTCAGCATATAAATCCAAGAACATGGTAGTTCTATCGTCTCTGTACTTGGAACCCAATACATACAAAATTCCCTATATACTCATATATGGTATACTGAATAATGAATTTCTTGAAAAATGACAAAATAACTAAATGGTAACTGCAAGTATAGACTAATTAAACAGACTTTATTCTAAACTTTTTATAAGGCATTTTTATTTTTTAAAAAAATTCTCTCGATCTCATTTTCAAGTTCAATCGACTCGATGATACTGAGAGTTGAAGATTTTTTTATTGGGTTATAATGGAAACATGAGAGACTGACTTGATAATATTACTATTTCATAGGGATACATGAATCCTTGAAAATGTTAGAAATAATCAGTAATGAAATATTTTTATTGTTTTAAAAATGGAACATGATTTCTCCACCTACTATACAGACCTGGCAACAAAATTATGAAAGCATATTCCCACATTCCTATCATTAGTCAACTTGTTAGGCCTCATTTCAGTTTCAGACATCATTAAAGAGTATGAAGTGAGAAGTTTGAGACAAATAATAATTAACTAGGGAAAGACTAAAATATGTTTTATAAAGAATCACAATGGGAAATGTCTGCCATAGAGGGTGCAAGCACATGAATCACTATTATATGTACCACTAAAATGCAGATTAGGTACAACCAAAGCAACCTAGATTTTAGATTTTACATATATGGTGCCATGCTAGACTCAAAGCTCATATAGATTCCCCATTCCATTTTAGGCCTGCAGGATTTATGGACCAAGATGACAACATCTTCTGTGGAGCAATGAAACATCGATAAACGTTGTTTCTGCATACACATAATCATGCTGCTCTCTTTGGAACTTTCATGCCAAATCCACGCTTCATTCTCTCAACTCTGTACAAAGGTTTTAGCACAAATTCAGATCATGTTACTTGGTGATTAAAAGATATTGTAAAAAGTCTTCTCAATGGAAAACGTTAGCTGCAGAGTCAAGAATGATTCCATAATACTTAATATCACAAGTACATACTATATCCAATTATCCACTAATAATATGTAGAAAATTGTCAGTGCAAAATCTTTTAAGAGCAACATCAAAAGTTTAAGAAGATCCAGTGAAGTTTAGTCATTCTAAAAGAGGTTCTAGAATGTTGCTCTTCCACGGACTCTTGGACCTCAGTTGATTTAAGCAAATATTCAATCAACAAGCATGGTAACTTTGGATAAAAGAATGGACATGGAAAATTGGAAATGGGTGAAAGTTTATGAAAGGTGCTGTTTCTGTCAAGTAGCTGCATCGTTGCTAACATAGATTTAACTTAATGGCTGACCACATTTGAATTCGACAAGTTATTAGATAAGGTCACAATCCAATATTTTGATAATTTAAGCAAAGGCATATTAGAGAATAGTTTCTTACGTTGGAGCAAGTTTGCCCAGGCTATCTAGCTCTTCACCAGTATCCTCGTCAAGGACTCTGCCCGAAATTTCAACGATATAAGATCTATCTCTCTCAGATGAGAGCCCTCTGCTGCATAGTAATTGCAGATCTTTGTTATGAAGCTCTCTCCCATTCACAAACACACCAGTGTTTCCACCAGCACAATTTTCAGGCATGGGATAGTTAAATTCTTCAATAAATGGCTGCAAGGAAATAGGCATATTCATTAGAATGCAAAGGATGTAAGTTACATAACAACTGACTACATGTCACCCTTGGAATGGTAAATCTTACCGGAACTATGCCTAGGCAAGGACCTCCCATCACTCCCCAAAATCCAGCCCGGAAGTCATACCTGAGTCATAATTCATTTTAAGATTGTGAGCAAGAAATGTATTAGCACTTGAATTAGTCTCTCTTTTTTTTTCCTTCTTTTAAAAAGTTTGGATTTTGGAAAACACGAATTTTATATTCAGTTTAAGAGGAAAGCAGGATAATTAATGAAGTTACTCACCAGTAATGTCCAGGGTTTATTTTTCCAGCTACCCTTTCAGCTTTTTTAATAAGCTGATCCGGTATAAGATGCCCATTCACTGTAACATTGCTCCTTTCCTCACCAGCAACATGCTTGGATTTAAAGCTTCTCTTTGCAATGCCAGCAAAAAATGATTCAGTGGTTTTATTGGAATTTAGCCGATCTCCTTTGCTTGATTCACCTGACTCTAAAGATGACCCAGTGTTAGCATACTCATTGGATGATATATCCATCTCAGTTGCCACTGATACATCCTTCATGGAAGTTTGACGTGAAGAATTCTTCTTTAACATCATTTTATCTGGGCTTGATCGCCCGCTTAGGTTTCCATTTTCAAAGCGGTTTGCAGTGTTATACTTAGTTGAGTAATCAAAATGATCCTGCAATGGTGATCCTGCAGGTGGTGGAGACACTTTGTCCTTCATGGGCAACTCAACAGGGTTGGAATTTATTGCTGTAGCAGCCGAGGCAACAAGGTTGCCCTCCTCTGCTGACATTGAGGAAGATTTAGAACGATGGCTCCTCACCTCCATGGACTTGACAGAACTTGCCTGCCCTGCTGAAAGCGATCTGTGCTCTTCATCCATTGCATGGAAATCGTATCTGGAATTGTCAAAATCTTCAGAGGAAAAAATCGTACTGGGTTGGTTTATGTGACCATGGGAGTAACTACTTTCCTGTGTCAAATTATCATCCGTGGTAAACATCTCACCATTTTTCTTCACTTGTTCACGAACAGAAATGAGTCTCTTGTTAGCAACTGCAAAAACCATAATACTAGAGCATGCCCCACATTTCATTTTCCTTTGTTTTCTATCCCCAAGAAAAGCTCTCTTAGGCAAATGAAGCAACTCCAAACAATTGTGGCATGTCAAGAATGGTGCACCGCCAGCTACGGGGCGGCAACGGTGTCCACTTGAAGGTGGCTGCAACCCAGGAGGTCGTCGACGAACTAGAACACCCACATCAGAATTTAAGTCACCAGGCCATCTTCTCTGTGATTGAGGATTTTGTGTCTTCATAGGGAGAGCGCTGGGAATTCTAGGATCATAATCCTGTGGACCAAATCTGCCTGGATTTTCATGGTGATAAAAAATGGGATTCCCGGGGACATTAGAGAACCTGCCATCACCAAAGGCAGTTGGAAGAGCCTGGACGAGGTTTTGATTTGTTTTATAGCAATGGAAGCAAATGCAGGATGGATGATGACGATTTACATGAGGTGCATAAGGTTGAAGGTGATCAATAATCTCATTATTAGGGTAATGGCCAGCAATATGGGGATGAGATGGGTGCTGCTGGAACTGACCAGGGATGGTTTGATACGGATCTGTCCTTAGCCTTTGGGACCTAAGAGGGTCCCCAAATAGTTGTGGATGACTTGAAGTATGCCCGGGTGGATAAAAACCATGGCCACCCAAGACAAGAGATGGCTCTTGATAGTGATTCGGGAGAGGAGGTCTTGTGGCAGCTTGATTAGAAACAGGATAATGCATTGAGCCTCTATTAACGACCCTCGAAGAGCCATCAGGAAACCAATCATGGGAATCACCATAGGGATCCTGATTAATAATCTTCCTATCGAGAGGGAACTTATCCTTTGGATTATCAATCACTTCACAAGGTCGAGTCAATTGCTCCTTCAGCTCATCCAACTTTCTCAAGAGCTCAGCTCTTTCATCTTCACTATACTCGGCCTTAGCAAACCCACTAGAAGAACTTTCCTCACTGTTCCCACTCCTCAGTGGCGGTTGATACCCATAACTAGACCCCACCTGGTAACTGGATGAAGCATCTGCTGAATTATTTGAAACTGCATACATCGAACCATCAATACCAATACCAATTCTTCGGCCTCTCTGGGAAACCTCTGCATTCCTTGCCTCCCCACTTCTCCAATCTGGAATACGAACTGGTCTTTGCAAATTCATTTCATTTGCATATTGGACGGTGGAATTCTGAAACTGTTTCATAGTTCTTTCTTGACTTTGCTCATCACCTGTCTCATACATCTCCATATCATCAACTCTTCGGCGTCTATGGAAAGCCTCTGCTGCCTTACTAGTCTCCCCACTTCTCCAATTCGGGATTTCTTCCAGATTTGGCAACCCATTTTCACTTTCACTTTCACATTCAGGAACGAACTTCTGAAGCTGTTCCACAATTTTTTCTTGACTATGTTCATCTATAATCTCACACAACTCTGCATCATCATCATCCTCTAGCACCCATTTATCAGACTTACTTGTCAGATTAGACCTGTAATTTTCAACGCTATCACGCAAAATCCCCCTCCTCTCATCATCTATGCTACAAGAACTACTAGCATTTGACTTCACATCATTCTCAGAACCATCACTCAAGTTCATCACTTTCTCAAATTTCTCAGAAACCCCTACTGCCCTTTCTTCATCAGACTTGTCAGAAAATGTCTCCAACTCTCCATTTTCATTCTTAGCTGTATATTTCACGCCAAAACAAAAGCCAAAAAAAAATAAAATTGATCTTTCAATTTCAAGAATATAAATAAAGTTCCCATTTTGAAATAGTCTTTTGGGGCTTTCTTAGAAGCAAACAAAAAATACTCACAAGCAAGAGAAACTGGAAAAGGGAAAAGGCAAAAGGTTATAACTTTACCTCGTAAAACAGCACCACATCCACCACACTGGTAAACAGAGAAATCAGTGACCTCCGGAAGCAAATTTTCGCACTTGGGGCAACGAACAAGTCGAACTTTTGGAGGCTCAGACATCTTCAAAGAAGCTCAACCAATCTTGAAAACCAGTCATACAAAAACAAATAAATAACTACCACCACGCCATATAATCAATTTACAAGTTATTAAAATCTAAAATGGATATCTCAGACTGAGGGAGGAGAGAGGGTGCAGAAACATCAACTGCGATATCCGTACATTCAATGAATACAATTCTTTTGTTTGTTTATGGATGACCGGAGCCCAGAGGACGAAGACTCGGTGATAATGAAATATAAAACCAAGTCTTCTCAAAACACGAATGAATCTGTTTGCCCACAAAGGTTATATCCAATGGCCCTATATTCTATATAGAGTAATTTTACTTGCAGTGGACCACTTAGTCACCCGTCACTGTTGTAAGTTAAGCACGTTTAAAATTAATTAGTAATAAATAGATGACATTAATCATTTAATCAACATTTTATATAACAGCGTCACATCAAATTAAATAGGAGCTTAATTCGACCAACTCAACTGACACTTAACATGTACTCTCATTTTATTTAATTGTTTGTTACATATTTTTAACATGATGCACCATTTACAATAGTTTAATACTTGAATATCTCAATTCACATACTAATCACTTCAATTTATTAGTTATAGGCTTATATTCATATTATTTTTCATTTTTGTTAGTTGTTTTTCTCTATTTTCAAAATTCTTTTAAATTTTTTATTTTCAATTTAATAGTAGGTCCGTGGTGTGTGACTATTTGGGCAGGATCACGTGTTATGGACTACTATTGAAGAAAACAAACAAATATGGTTTAAGAAAAAAAAAAATCAAAGTATTGACATTTGTAATAATTAAATTAAAAAAAAAAAAAGGCAAAACCAAAGCAAAAAATCTAGGACGTTACGTTTATGGATGGTAGCTGGGAACTTAATTCGCTTCATTTTTTAGACTTTTCCCAACCAGTCACACCTACCCATCGCCTTTAACGTAAATTTCTTTCTTTTTCTTTGAATTTGTCTTCTTTGTTCTTTAAAGTGGTTATATGCCAGACAGCTTGTAGTTTAATGGGCACCTATATGACCAAATCCCATATAATACATAATAATAAAGTTGAAAATACTAAAAAAAAAAGTGATTACATTTTTAAATCTTATACTACGTACTTTTTTTTTAATTAATAGAAGGTCAAGTCCACTGACATTAAAAAAAAAAAGTGACACCCTATTCTAATTTCACGATTGATAGGCAAATCTTACACTTTTTTTTTTTAAATATTATTTGCTCATCATTACAATTATTGATGACTATAAATCTCTCTAACTTTTTCTTGTTTATTTTACCTTTCCCTCATTTTAAAAATAAAATAAAAATTCTTGAGATATAATAAAAACGAACGTGAAACCTATTATTTATAACCAACGAAAAAATATCTAATACTTAGATTATCAAAGTTATGTAATATAGGATAACTTGAATACCACCTTATGATTTCAAAATGACTAATGAAAGTTATCAATTACGCTTGATGACTCCACAAAATAACTTGTGTAATATAAATTAGTTTATATTATCATTTGCCGACTAGATTTTGACCAATTTTACTGACAAAATCTATCAAAAAATTGTGGGCCTTTGGATATATTTATGTATTTTGCATTTTAATACTTGGGGCTCTTACTTTTCGTTGTCTTGATTAATCCACTCACTATTTTGGACATTATTGCATACTGCGTGATAGCGTTAATGTAAACGGGGTCTACGATTACGCTACGAATACGTGTGCTACGGGTGGTGAAGGATGTCGCTCGGTGGGTCACCGGCCGACGACTGAACGGTTCGAAGCTATATCGCTCTACGAGTGACGAACAGTAATAAAAAGTAAGCAAGAGAAAGATGATGATCAAATCGCAAGTGTATTAGTCTAGTACTGATGAGTTCTCAATCTCCCAAATGAGGGGTGTGATCCCCCTATTTATACTAAGCAGGTCACGTGAGTACTCAACGGATGACATGCGGATGGTCTGACGTGTCATGTCGGCATTGGTTACCTTGAACAGTCGCTCTGCAGGATCTCCGTGACGTGCTCGAGGTGGCAGAGCAATTACTCACAAAATGCCATCACTTGTCGCCTCGAGCATTGCAAACGATTAGAATCTTCGGGGAGCTCAAATGATTCCTATAATTCGGAATCTCCTAGCTCCTTAGTAGGCTGCCCGTAGGGTGGCAATAAGTCGCCCGTAGGATGATAATAGGCCGACCGAGTGGTTGTTGACGGAGTGTAGAGTGGTTGATGCGGACCGACCGAGTGGTTGTCGACGGAGTGTAGAGTGGTGGATGCGGACCGACCGAGTGGTTGTCGACGGAGTGTAGAGTGGTGGATGCGGACCGACCGAGTGG
>NC_044919.1:244555-329482 GCF_003576645.1 Ipomoea triloba
CCGACCGAGTGGTTGTCGACGGAGTGTAGAGTGGTGGATGCGGACCGACCGAGTGGTTGTCGACGGAGTGTAGAGTGGTGGATGCGGACCGACCGAGTGGATGTCGACGGACTGTAGAGTGGTCGATGCGGACCGACCGAGTGGATGTCGACGGAATGTAGAGTGGTCGATGCGGACCGACCGAGTGGATGTCGACGGAATGTAGAGTGGTCGATGCGGACCGACCGAGTGGTTGTCAAGTAGGGTGGCAAAGTGCGCGCGTAGTCCAATTGCGTATTTACCCATCACTGCGCAACAAAGTACATTCCCTCTGCATATTATAATGCCTCAATTTTTGCACATTTGATTCCTTTGATGATTGGTCCATTCACATAAGCCACTGCAACGTACACCAAAACAATGTAACCCAATATTTAATGGAAATAATCCTTTATAAACGTAGTATTTTGTTGAATTGTTGACAATAACATATATATTTTTTCTTATTAGGTAAAGAATTTGATTTAAGACAAAGCACACGCTAGTATTTAAGTTGGTATGCAATGAGATAGATCAGCTTAAATCAATAGGCAATTTTTATAAGTGACCGACTCAAACTTAAAAAAATTATTATGCATCTTATACAATTGAGTAACTCAAATCAAAAAGTAACAGACAACTTATACAATTGACTGAATCAACTTGAAAAACCAATATATAGCTTCTACAACTGACCGACTCAAACCAACGAGCTTAAATTAAGAAGTTCATATATAGTCCTTAAAGTTTGACAAATTCAGACTAAGAAATCAACCAACAACTCTTACAAAAGATCGACTCAAGTCCAGAAATCAATATGTAACCCTTATTGCTACTCAGTTCAAAATTTAATTCGATAATTTAATATGCAGCTCAAGTTTGAATTATTAAGGAGTATAACTTAATTATATTTAGAGCAAATTGTCATTTTGGTCCACTGACTATAGGGGTCCTCTTAATTTCAGTCCACGACTTTCAAAAGTGTTAATTGCATACCATGACTTTTCAATTTGTATCAATTTTGGTCACTCCAGCCAAATTGCCGGCCAAATTTCGCCGGAAAATTTTAAAAGTTAAAATAATAAGGGCATTTTTGTCATTTTACTTCTTGTTCTTCTTCTCCGGCTAGTATAACGAAAATCCGGTACCGCCTTCGTCTTCTCTCTGCTCCAACAATTCCTCTTCAGCTTCTTCACCCTCACCCTCCTCGGAGCCGACGCATCCAAGTCGCCGGAAAGCGCTAGAAACTGGTTGATTTCGTGGAGAAAGAGGCAGCGGAGGTGCTGAGCCAATCCGAGTGAACAGAAAATGTGCACCTCAGGCAACCATTGATCACTCGTAGCATCAACGTAAACAATGTTGAGCCAATCTGAGTTCCGCTTCTTGACCTCCGTAACGAAATTAAGCAAAGAGTTGCAGAGTTGGCACGCGGGGGAGTAGAATTCCAACACCGTAGCCTCCTGGGCAATCTCGGCCGTTGGATGTCCACATCGTGTCTCCTCTCTGTACATAAATCCATTGCTGCCTTGTTGCCATGGATTTAAAATCGTTGGATAATCATTGGCGGTGCCGGATTTGCGAAAAAATTGCTTTAATTTCTCCTCCGCCGGTCACTACATAGTTAAACTAAGGTAATTTTTTCGCAAATTCGCAAATTACCTCTCTGTACACAAATCCACGGCGGTGGTGCCGGATTTTAACTTCCGGCGACATTTGGCCGGCAATTTGGCTGGAGTGACCAAAATTGATAAAAATTGAATAGTCATGGTATGTAATTAACAGTTTTGAAAGTCGTGGACTACAATTAACAATACTCCTATAATCAGTGGACCAAAATGACAATTTGCTCTTATATTTATTAGTACGCCATCCAGCACGATGGTAACATCGTACCAAAACTAAGCAATAAACGCCGTCGGATTTGAACGCACTATGTCACTACCAGTGTGCCTCATGCTTCTTTCTGCCGCATCTTATACTCTCTCTTCCTTCGTCGAAATAAATAGAGAGGCATACATAAATTGCTGGATCGCCGATCGATCCTCTCGAGGAATCGATATCGACACAGTCTAATCGGCTAAGCTTTGGACTGATTGGATATATTTGACATTTTTTTTTTGTCTGTTAAACAACAGTCTATTTCTTTCTATGGCTTCTGAGGAGGTGAAGACGGGTGAGTCGGCTGTGGAGAAGATTGTGAACCTTGCCGAGGAGGCGAAGCTCGCAAGAGAAGAAATTAAGCCTACAAGCCATGCGCTTCTCAGTATATCCAAGTCTCTCGTTGCTGGAGGTGTTGCCGGCGGCGTGTGAGTAATACCAAAGATTCTGTCCTGGAATTTACTGTATTAAAAGCTTAATTTTTTCTCAGCATTTAAAAAAAAAATATAGGTGGTGGTAGATAATCACTGGGATTAGCTGGTTAGAAAATTAGCTCAGATTTGTTTTCAAGCGTTTACTTTGGTTCTTTATTTTGCCATTCCCTTGAGCACAGCCTGTAGTGGTGTGTCCTTTATGGCAATGAAGTCAATTCTCCTTGAGATTCACTCGTCAAAGGAAAAAAAAGATTTTTTTTTTTTGACTTTTTGTTTGAATTTCTGCCACGCTGAAGTGCGAGTATTGCAGGTCACGAACAGCTGTTGCTCCTTTAGAGCGTTTAAAGATATTACTACAGGTAAATTTTGCCCTTTTTTTCCCTGTTGTTTGAACTATCTTCAGCAGTTGAATTTGGACTACTAAGAAAAGCTTTAAAATTTTCCATAAAGCATGTGGCAATGCAGCACATCTTGGCTCAGTTTAATTCATTGCACCTGATTCTTTAAAGCTTTACTGTCTCTTTTGAATAAAGTTTGGTTTCACAAGATAAAATGAAAGTGTATGTCTCAGGATTATGCCCAGGGGAATATTTACCAAAAAGCTCTCTTGTAATTTCAAGGTGCTGCTCTCCAATATGCAGGTACAAAATCCGCATAATATAAAATACAATGGTACAGTTCAAGGCCTGAAGTATATCTGGAAAACTGAAGGCTTCAGAGGATTATTCAAAGGCAATGGCACCAATTGTGCCCGAATTGTCCCAAACTCAGCTGTCAAGTTCTTCAGCTATGAGCAAGCCTCCAAGTATGATCCTGTCTAATACTGGGCTTCTGCATAAACATTCAAAGAATATTTGCAGCGTTAATATCTGTGCATGTTCTTTTTATACTTTCTTAGGAGCTTAACTCAAAAGTTTATAGTATGAATTTTGAAACCAATGGTGTTAAGCCTTAGCCTCCCATTATCACATATTCAGTTGGCAAGTTTGTTTGGGTGTCTTGATTGATGCTGCCTTATCTCTGACCTGTAAATCTCCTTGTCTCAAACATTTTAGATTTCAATTCTGAATGTGGAACTTCATTGATTTCTTATGGTTACTAGCTAATCTTCTAATGCATTAACATTGCTGAACCACAACTAGAGTTTCTTGTTAGGGTCTTAGAGAAGTGAACCTGATAAATTCAGTTCTCATTGTATCACCAAATTATCACTCTGATCTCTCTTTCCTTAAATGACATTTTTCCTTGAATTTGCAATCAGGGGTATATTATGGCTATATCGTGAGCAAACTGGCAATGGTATGTTCTTCCTTAATTCAGAGGCTTATTGTGGTGAAAACTCTATTTGATTTTCCATATCTGTTTGAGAATTCTTTTTTGTAGTTTTTCCAGTCAAAGGTATGTGCCTTGTAGACAGCAAATGTGAAATTGGTCTATGATATATTCTTCTGATCAAGTTCTTGTATTCCTATTTCCTTCTTTGCCCCCCTCCCCCCCTCTCTCTCACTTCACCCTCTTATATTTTCCTCCACTAGGCTGTGATTGCTCACCGAATTCAATATTAGAACTTGGTTACAAAATGGTATATATGTATCTTCCTTCTTCTCCCCATGTTATGTCCTCTGTTTGCTGTTGTATCTAGCTAGGGCTATATTTGGTGCATGGTAAAAGCTCAATCTGTCAAGCGTGAGGATGCGGGTTCGAGTTGCGGGCAGCCACTTCGTGCAAAATAAGCCGGAGTTTAGGTCTGTACCCAGTTCAACCCTTCCAACGCCCCAGATTGAGGGGCCACCACTGGGTAATGGCTATCTTGTTTTCTTTATGTTTGTTGCACATTCTTTTAGATATTACCTGTTTTTCCATTTTTTTTGGCAAAATTTTCTACTGATGGTGTTTTCCTACTACTTTTAACATATGAGGTGATAACTACTTCCTCCTTTGCAATCTATATGACCAAATTTCCACTTTTGAGATTTCATTTTGTATGGTATAAATTTGATTGTTGGACACTGCATTGGTGAAAAGCTTGTTATGGTTGTTTTCATCAAGTTCTTTGTGATTTATTACTGCAAAAATAAATGCACTTCATAGATCCTTTCATATATAATTCTTCTATGCCATGTCCTGTAACCTGTAAACATGAAAAAGATGGCTAGGTATTTGTTCTCCCTTTCTGAAAATGGATTAGCAAATTCTTGAAAAAGATAATGTTCTTATCTTGCAGAGGATGCTCAGCTCACTCCTCTGTTGCGTCTTGGTGCTGGAGCTTGTGCTGGCATAATTGCCATGTCTGCAACATACCCAATGGACATGGTCCGAGGCCGAATTACTGTACAAGTAACGTTCTGAATTCTTCTGAAGGAAATTGCATGCTTAATATTTGAAGCTCCCTTTGCAACTATGGGATATCTATTCACTGTGCTTTTACTTTTGCATGACAATGTAGTCCTCTCCTGTTTTGCAGACAGAAAATTCTCCTTATCAGTACAGGGGAATGTTTCATGCATTGTCAACCGTGCTTCGGAATGAAGGTCCTAGGGCTTTATATAAAGGATGGCTTCCTTCGGTCATAGGAGTTGTAAGTCCTGCATTTCTTTTCCCATGCATATGTTATTTGTTGACTAATACAATTATTAAGAAACCCTGTTAATGACAATCCTTTAGGGATGATGGTGGGCTCATTTATTCAGTCATATGTACTTTTCATCCCTAAGGTTTTGCTAGTGGAGCAGTGTCTCCAAAATGAAATAGTTAACAGTATCCTCCCAGTATACTTTCATGAATCTTAAGGGTTGGCTTGGTGTTTTGCAGATTCCTTATGTGGGTCTGAACTTTGCTGTTTATGAATCTTTAAAAGATTGGTTGATAAAATCTAAACCTCTTGGGCTGGTCGAAGATTCTGAACTGAGTGTTGTTACAAGGCTGGCGTGCGGTGCTGCTGCGGGGACTATTGGCCAAACTGTTGCTTATCCACTCGATGTCATCCGCAGAAGAATGCAGATGGTGGGATGGAAAGACGGTGCTTCTATTGTCACTGGTGAAGGGAAGAGTAAAGCTCCCCTTGAATATACCGGCATGATTGATGCCTTCAGGAAAACTGTTCGTTATGAGGGTGTCAGAGCACTGTACAAGGGTCTGGTCCCCAACTCTGTGAAGGTTAGTCTCTGATATTCTCTTCTATACAGAATGCATTTTGCTCTTGTTTGCAGACATTTCTAACTATATATAATGTTACTTGGTCAGGTCGTCCCTTCAATCGCCATTGCTTTCGTGACATATGAGCAAGTGAAAGACATATTGGGGGTGGAGATCAGAATCTCAGACTGATGGAGGACATTAAATCCCCCATATTTGTTCAGTCCAAACAATAATTTTGTAGGCAAAGGATAACACAGAAGATTATGATGTACTCTCAATGCACGAATTAGGAACCAATTCTTCCCAGTGTTCTCTCTCATTCAACTCTGCACCATCTCCTATATTAGCTTAGCTTTTGTTTACTCAGCAATCACTTGCATGAATGCAAGGACTAATAATGTAATAATGCAATAATAAGCGGTTGGATACTTGGATTATGTCTTCTCATTTTTCTTCTTCTGTTTTGGAAACAAAAGCTCTTTTTACAATAAAGATTAGATTTTTACCGGTAGTAAAACTTTTCTGAAAAAATCTCTGAGAGTAGATGACAAAACAGACAATTAAATGATAAAAAAGAAAAGGATAATTGGTGCATGGGCCCAGATTAGAGAACATGGCGATGATGACAGGAAATATACATGACATGACAACATTAATCAGCCTATCAAGTCGGTCTGAGAACATTGATTTAGCAGTGGCACCTTACCATGTTGGGAGAATACCTCATACCTGTGGCTCCTCTTTTCCCACGATATTTTCAGCTTTCCAAGGTTCTGGTTGGTGGCCTTCCACCCCATTAAAGGTCACCATCCATCAATATCCGTACTTTTTAAGCTCCATGGTGAAAATGAATCCTCTTCTGGGGAATTCTTAGCCGCCACCCAAAAATCTTACCAACGGACATCGGAGTAATATTTGCTGCTACAACTAGGCCCGACATAGCTTTTGTAATGCCATTGCTAATAGCACTACAAGTGGAGTGAACTATCTGGGAAAGATTTTAACTTTTTTGGGATTTCTATTTGAGGCAAGTCTCTAGCTTTCTTGAATCACTGTTTGAGCTTAGCATGTGATTGTGTGATCTGAAGTTCTGGGGAACTCGGTAGTTGAATTATTTTACTTCCTTTTTTACCCACTCTCGTTACTCCTACTTCTTTCATCTTTTCGTGTTCTAGTGATTTTAGCTTAGCTTGTTTTGGTTATCCCGAAAAGGGAAATACTTGATGTAGTACTTCCCAAATTTGGATTCTTGAGCTCTCAACTGTTTACCAGCTAGGATGATTTCTCTATACTATAGTTGAAGAACCCTAATACAAACTCCACTTTTTTTTTTTTTTTTTCCCTCTCTCTCTCTGTGATTATGTTCATATTCTGAATGCGTGGAATTGCAAATTGATTCAAAGTAATGAAATTAGTTCTTCACATCATAGTTTCTCCTTCCCCCTTTGCATTTGGCATCTGGCAACCTCACTAAATTGAGCTTTTGCTTGATCACTTGACTTGATATTTGTTTATTGTTTGTTACTACACTTAATTCTTGTGATCTGGTTTAGGGTGAACTCTTGAAGATGCATTGAGTACTTAAAACAATGAGAGCATTTCGGGATCACATGGAGAAGTTGGAGGAGCAAAAAGCTGCAAATGATGCTGCAGCGAGAGCAGAAGCAAAAAGGAAAGAGTGTGATATTTTCCCTGAACCACCACCAGCAGTGCATGCATCTTCCAGTGAGGGATTTCCCCACTATGATGGAGAAGAGATCCCGGGTGGTGGTAGTTTGAGTACATATGGAATGTCACGGGCAGATCCTACGCCCCCTTGCACAAGTTTTTTGTTGAATAACAATTCAGATGAAGAGTTGAGAATGAGAAATAACAGAATTTCCAACACAGAGTCAGTTAGCTGCTCTAACACCCATGAACAAATGAATGATCGGCAGCAAATCCAGTGGAACAAGTTTTATAATTTGGCTGGTGGGTCTAGTAGTAGTTATTGTAATCAAGTTCTGATGTCCACAGACAAGGGTTTGGTAACATCTATGCCCAAAGAATCATTGCCAACAACGGCTCCAGACCCTGATGAGATGAAACCTCCACCCATTAAGCATAACATTGAATGCTCTGGTGCCTTGTCTGCCTATTTAAACTGTGATGCTAATGGCATCAGCCCAAATAATGGACTGTTCGGAGATAATCGGTCAAAAATATTATCTACATCTAGTTTTTCTCAGTTTTTTGCCAGGAAATCTTTGAAAGGCAAGGATGTGCTGTCTAAACGCCCTGAACCTTCTGCTGAATTTCCTTCTGCCATAGTCATGCAGGAAAAGAACAACCCAGCTTCTTTAAGCAGGACAGCTACTGATTTCTTGTTGAATCAAGGGGCTACTTTTCAAGCTCCATTACATTGTCATGATGGTGCAGGCCCTAAACTATCACAAAATGAAATTAACTTAAGAGAATGGTTATGCTCTAGGGGTTCCGAGATAAATAAAGATCACAGATTGCACCTATTCCGGAAAGTTGTGCAGTTGGTGGATATTGCTCACTCCCAAGGGAATGTCTTTCTTGATTTACGGCCTTCCTGTCTCATTTTACATTCATATCATGATGTTAAATATATTGGTTCAACAGTCCAGATAGGATGTATGGGTCTGGGAAACCAGAACATGATGAGGAAAAGACCACCAGAGCTGGATAAGCACATCAGCAATAGTAGGGGTACAAAGCAGCAAAAACTCCATGAGGTACAGTATAATAGTGAAAGGAATTATTCATGTGGTGGAGGTTCATCTATTGAGGCAGATCGTCTATTGGAGTCTGACTTTGTTCGGTTGGAAAAGAGGTGGTATACTTCCCCAGAGGAGCTGGATGACAGAGTCCTTGCATCATCAAATATTTACAGTCTTGGGGTGCTTTTGTTTGAGGTCAGATAAATTATTGCTAGCCAGTTTGTGTTGGGCGCTGCTATATTTTTTCCCTATTCTCTTATTCCCTGCTTAACAATTTTAATTAGTTTCGATATATATAAACCCTGAGCTATGGCAAATGATATAATTTCAGACCTGGAAAATCTTGCAAATTTATTTAGAAAGTATTATGAGAACTAAAAAAACTGAGTTTACCATTACTTCTTTCACACAGGATTTACATATTAAATAACTAGCTACATCCTTAATTGTCATGTTGTGGAATTTTCTTGGTGCAAGAATTTGAGCAATACTGGTATCCATAGTGGTAACTGGTAAAGCTCAAAGATTATCCTCCCTCCTATCTCTCTCCTCATGGGGAAGGATAAAATAAAAGGACAAAGGTCTGCAACACCTCATGTGACCCTTCTTTGAGTTTATAAACTCTGAGCTTTGAGATGGATGAACTCAACTTACTCAAGACTTTTGATTCTGTGGTTCTTTGCTATAGGTCTTGCAAACCAGCCTTTCTGAATCTTGATGTTCCAGATTTTCAGCTGTAGGATTGAGTAAATGACTATTGAGTATGGAAAATGAAATCAAATTCATAGGTTAGATGCTTTATCTCATTTTTGTTGCTTCCATAGGAAAGGCCACCTGCATGAATAGGGCCCTTTACACTTTTCTGGAACAATGGAGGAACAATCCTTGAACCTGAGGGTCACCCAAGGCACCTTCATACGAGTTTTCATTTCAGCTCTTCATTCTTAAAAATTTTGATTCACCATAATGCTGTTTTCCTTTGAATCGGCATTCAGTTTACCGTATTCTTTTGTCCACTTATAGGTGAGAAACCTAGTTCTGTAATTTTGTGTTACCAATCTTTAAGTACTCCCCCCTCCCCCCGACCCATTTTTGTTTGTTTGTGTGTGTGTGTGTCCTCTTCCAGTTTATGATTTCATGAAATGATCTTAAAGAAAATCTCTAGTTTCACTAATAGCAGTTGTTTCTTTTAGTTGCTGTGCCATTTTGAATCACCAAAGGTGCATTCCGCAGCAATGCTGGATTTACACCATCGGGTTCTGCCTTCACATTTTCTCTGTGAAAATCCAAAGGAAGCTGGATTTTGCTTTTGGCTACTTCATCCTGAATCATCTGCTCGTCCAAAAGCAAGGTACTACTAGAATTTATATTTGTCTTTTTTCTGCCTTGTAGAGAAAGCTTGTGTGAATGTAAAATTTATAAAATACTAGATGCCAATGAGATATCTGGCAATACTTACTGCAAATCTTATACGGTTATACCTAGATACATTGCATTAGATCATATGCTATTATATTCTTTCTAGCCTAGTTTGCAAATCTCCAAGCATTGTCCCACCTTTGCAACCTTACCACTTAGAAATTCAAGAGTGCACTTCACTGCCATTAAAGGAGATAAAGAGCCTGCTGACAAAAGACTTAAAACATGAGTAAAATACACATAAATTATGTTTGGCAGGGAAATTGAGCAAAATTGCATTTTCTTTAATTATTTTTGTTTGATAGGGAAATCTTACAGTCTGAATCAATTTCTGGATCCAAAGAGATACACCAAAGAAATAATGAGCCATTAGCTGCTGAGAAGGAAGATGACCCCGAATCAGAACTCTTACTTTATTTTCTAGTTTCGTTGAAAGAACAAAAGGATAGCCAGAAATCCAAGTTGTTACAAAGCATAGAATGTTTAGAAGCTGATATCAAGGAGGTTGAAAAAAGTGACACTTTGAGAACTTCATATTGGAGGCACCAAGGCAACCTGGATGCACAGCATAGGCCCCATTGTAAAGATATGAAATCTTCTTTTCTTTCCAAATCATTCTCTATAAAGACTTTTCTCGAGGAGACGGTGATGAAAAATATCAGTCAGTTTGAAAATGCTTACTTCTGCATGAGATCACAATTCCAACTTACTGAAACTGATCTCAAGGGAAGACCAGACAGGGACTTACTGAGAAGTCGTGAGAAGTTGTCTCGTGTTCAGACTAACAATGACGAGCCCAGCATTGAGAGAAACAATGTAAATCGAGTTGGGGCTTTCTTTGAAGGTATTTGCAAGTTTGCTCGATATAGCAAGTTTGAGGAGTGTGGGACATTAAGAAGTGGTGATCTTTTAAATTCTACAAATGTCATTTGCTCCCTAAGTTTTGACCGTGAAGAGGAATATATAGCAGCAGCCGGGGTCTCAAAGAAAGTCAAAATTTTTGAGTTTGATTCACTTTTGAATGAATCCATGGATATTCAGTATCCTGTGATTGAGATGTCAAACAGATCTAAGCTTAGCTGTGTTTGTTGGAACAACTACATCAAAAACTACTTGGCTTCATCAGACTATGATGGTGTGGTGAAGGTTTGTATTTTTTTTTTAACTAAAGTCACAGGAATCATGGGAATCAGTGATAGTGTGATAGCTAAAATCCTACACTGTAGCCCTTTACATTTGTCAATTGCAGATATCATTCTTTCTGAAAATGTCTTCTTTTGAATGTAAATAATATTCTTCTCTTAGGTTATAAATTGTTAAGAAATTTGCACAAATGTCAACTGCTTTTTGGGTACAATTTCATACCGGTTATTGCAGAATTCTTTTACTGTTGATTATCTATCTTTTTTATTTTTATTTCTGTAATTTGGCTTATATCTTTCAAAACTAGATGTGGGATGCAAGCACGGGTCAAGGATTTTCACATTATATGGAGCACCAGAAGAGAACTTGGTCTGTTGACTTCTCTTTAGTTGATCCAACCAAATTTGTCAGTGGGAGTGATGATTGTTCTGTAAAACTGTGGAACATTAATGAGGTACTTATAGACATTTTCATCTTTGTCCTCCAATATTGACATTATCAAGAATTAGAACCTTGAAATGGAATTATGCTCTATACTATTTAAGGAGTTCAAACTAATGGAAGAAGTTCACTTGCATGTAATAAGTTTTCAAGTGTAACGGTGATTTCAAGCTTTTTAATTTCTTCCAAATCTATTCCTGAAACTAAGTGCCACTTCCACATGAAATTATTCTCCATTGAACTAGGTCATCTTAAAGTAAGGTAGAAAATTACTTTATTTGGTATTTGGTACAGAGGAATTCTGTGGCTACAATCTGGAGTCCTGCCAATGTATGCTGTGTGCAGTTTTCTGCTTACTCCACACATCTATTGGCTTTCGGGTCTGCTGATTACAAGATCTATTGCTACGATCTTCGACATACAAGGATTCCTTGGTGCACATTAGTTGGCCATGGAAAAGCTGTTAGCTATGTGAAATTTTTAGATTCCGAAACCCTTGTTTCTGCATCCACTGATAATACACTAAAGCAATGGGACCTCAATAAGACCAGCTTGGAAGGATTCTCTGATAAAGCTTGCTCCTTTACCTTTAGTGGACATTCCAATGAGAAGGTAATCACAACTCCCCAAGTACATCTAGAGTAATGTGGTTATTACTTATTAGTGGTCCTGATATTTTGTTGGTGTATTTTCTGCAGAATTTTGTAGGATTATCTGTTCTTGATGGATACATAGCATGTGGTTCAGAATCTAATGAAGTAATCTTCTATTTTCAATGATATTCTCTTTCAATAACATCCTTTGTGTTTTGCTTTCTAGCATCGGTCAGTGACTCAATTTTCTGTCTTAAGGTTTTATTTACTATAGCACACACTATACTAACTAAAGAAGCTATAAACAGATGTGCGTATTTTTCATTAAGTTGCATTAGTAATGTCTTTGATCCCCTACTTTCGGGACTGCAATTTCCACAGCACGCCGTGTTTCCTTCATTCCATTTTGTCCCACCAGAATCACGTTCTACTATCATGTTACCCTCTACTGATTTAATCTTTTCTCCTTCAGGTATATGCTTACTATAGATCTCTGCCAATGCCAATTACTTCTTATAAATTTGAATCTATTGACCCTATCTCTGGCGATGAGATCATTGATAATAGCGGACAGTTTGTTTCAAGTGTTTGCTGGAGAAGGAAATCTAATATGGTCGTTGCTGCCAACTCAACTGGATGTATTAAGCTGTTGCGTTGGTCTAATTAAACGACCATTTAACTTACATTGTTTTCATCAATTGTTCCCTCCCTGGGTTTTTACTCTAGCAGAGTTGCATAAACTAAGGTATTACGTGCACGTTGCAATTGACTTCTAGTTTTAGTAACTTACTATTCTGATATGTAACAAAAGCAGTACTATTAGACATTCTATACGACGGCTTAAAAATGGCAATATTTCTAGGTTGCACAAGTTAAGCTTTCGACAAGGATCCAGGACTTGTGCACAGACCGCTTCATTGTCGTCTCTTGTGTAAAATGCTCCTTAAGACCAGGTTGGAGTTTTTCCTAGATGTTTTTACTGTGAAGCTGGAAGAGATGTAAGTGATATGTGAAGAAATGCAGCCATTTTCTGATAACAACAGGGAAAAAAATAAAGAATGATTTACAAGTCAAGATTATTTTTGTAGTTAAGGTATGGTTATCTTCATTTCTTGAAAAATAATGTCTTTCTTACTCCATTTGGTTATCACTAACATTATTGTGTATTTGTATGCAGTCTATAATGTGTATTTTTTTTTTTTAATTTTTCTGCAGATAAAACTGAAAGTCTTTGGAGCTTTGCTAGTGTATAGTAGTTTGTTTTTCAGATGCTCTATAGACACTACTTGGTAAATAATTTTAATTTTAGAGGTCTATACAACAACATGATAGAACACGGGCGCAATGCTGACTTGGAATTTCTACTTTGGTCCATTTCTTAGTCTTCACTTCCAGCATATAAGCTCTCCCACTTCCAAACACCATCATCTTCCCCTGCCACGTTGCGTATCTCGTCTGGGACCCTTGCGATAACCACCCATGTGCCGTCGTCCTCTAATACAATCACGTCCTTTTTTGCGCTCACTATGTATATTACTCAAATTTCGAGGTAGGTAGCCTCATTTGATTGTAATAAGGTTGCCACCTCTGAAATTGTGTCACCTAGGTGCCATTGGCGGGTGACGAGGTCGAGTGTTTCGGTGATTTCATTGGCCTCCACCTCGTAGCCGCCCACGACGTGGAACTTGCCACGGTGGAAGACGCACGTGCACTCCTCTCGCCCGTATGACATGTCTTGCAACGATGTCCACCTGTCCCTTGCCACGTCATACGCCAACGTGGATTTTAGCGAGTTGACTTCCAAGTCAATTCCGCCGGCGACCACCATCGTCCCGCGCATCCGTAGAACAGGCGTTCCTCGCCTGGCATATCGGCCCCGCGCTTCCACCTGCCGAATAAGAAATTGTAGATGAAAACTGAATTCACAAACCGCCCTTTTCCCCAGTTGCTGCCTATCACCGTCAGCAGCTCCGGTCCAATCCCGATGACGCGACAGTTAATCGGCAACCCTTCCCCCGTCTCCAGTATAGGCGGCGGAACATCGTAACAACGCCCTTTCACCGGGTCGAAAAGCGTGAGCCGGTAAACCGGTCGATTCCCCCATAAAACATCCTTGGACTCAACCATGGCAATGAAAGGTCGGGATAGACCGGAAGCTTTCCGGAGGCGGAGGAACTCCGGCTGCTTAATCACACCGTTCCATGCTCTACACACAGATGCAGTCTTGGGAAACTGATCAAACGAAATCCGAATAAGACATTCCAAAGCTACGTCGTTCGGAAGACCAGGAATCAGCTCCATAAAGGAATTACTAAATTTGAGTTCTTGAAGATGAATGAATGCTAAATAAAGGAACAGTCTTTATCACCTTTGTTCTTGTTAGGGTTGGCGTATGCATGGGATCCAAACTTCTATAAATACAATTTTGGAATTATTTGTTTCTAATTTTCACAATTCCTAATCCTAAATAAACTAGAAAGTAAACAACTATTCGATTTGGACTCTAAAATTTATTAATTCCGACTTTTAAATAGTTTAAGTTTATTAGGATTAAAACAACTTCTGAATGCATATATAGGCACAGTTTCATGAAAAACAAGTCATTTAACTGAAGGGAAAGGCCAACAATCCTGCAAAAGCACTATATCGTATTTCAGTATTTCAGTTTGATCTATTATACATCTGTAAATTTGTGTTAATCATTTAACCTAAATATTCCCTAAACTTAACCAGACACTAAGCTATAAAGCTGGCATTTCTTGAGCTAGCCATCCACTTGATGAAATAGGTTGGATTGCTGTCTTGCAAGTAGCAGATTTAACTGAGTCTAGGGGAGATCAGAATCTGACATGTGACCAGACAACATTCTGTGTGATCTCGGACTCGTAACCATCAACTGACTTTCGGAGTTCATCCTCTTAGAACGTCCATATCGACTCATTTGTGGTGGCCTGAATGAAGTAACTGACTTTCCCCTTGGTGTTCCTAAACCACAGAATTAGAATTACTGTTAGTTCTAAGACCTGCATGCAATAAAGTGCCTAGAGTAAAAGAAACTTTTTACCTTTCTGATTGATTAATTTGAGGTCTACATTTCTGATTGATGGTGAAAGTTTCTTGGTCATGATGTCTGGAGAACTACAAACAGACTTTGTGTCATGAGTAGGTGATGGGAGCGGGTCATCTGCAATTAAAATTTCATCTCCACAAGCTGAAACATCACTTCCTGATTCAGAGTTTTCCCTGTGATGACTTGCAGTTGCTTTCTCCCTCTCTGCCACTTTATAAGCAAACATCTGGAAGGGGATTTGTGATACAGACAGTGTCTCTGAAGAGCTCCTCAAGATCCCTGCATCGATATCACTATAGTCTAATGGTGGCATGGGTGCTTCTGGCTGTGTGAGTTCGGGGTTCATGACTATGAACCGTTTTATATAGCGAAGAATCCTGCAGATAGACGAGAAACTAGGACGTTGGTTTGGATCACTATGCCAGCATTTCTTTGTGAAGCTGGTCATGTATTTTGGTAAAGGAAATGGAAACAGTGGCCTCTCGCCCGCCTTTATGTTTCTGCTCATTTTGTCTCCTTGGAGATGGCTGTCATCAAATGGAACTTTCCCTGTCAAAACCTCAAAGCAAATCATGCCATAACTGTACACATCAGACTTTTCTGAGCACTTGAAGGAACTCCCACAATTCCCTGACTCTTCTTGCTCAGCTAGGACTTCTGGTGCATGCCAGATATAACTCAGTGGTCCATTTTGATTTGCATGAGGTTTTCTGGTGTGGCTAATGCCAAATCCAGAAACCTTTGCATGTAAATAGCCTTCCATGTCTGTACTTCTTCTGAGTTTGACAAGGATGTTTGAAGGGTTTAAATTCCCATGAGGGATTTTCTTTGAGTGCAGATACTCCATACCTCTTGCAACTTGAAGCATCAGATCAATTGCAACAGGGAGAGAAAATGGAACTCTTTTCCTTGGCCCCATAACCTCTTTAATATAACTGGACAGATCCCTATTCATGAGTTCCATGATAAGGAAACACTCTTTCTTCTCATCATCTGTGAAGCCACAATACATGTGCATTATGTTGGGGTGCGCGAGCGCTAATTCATCGCAAATCTCTGAGATCAATGGCTCAATCTCACCAAAGAAGTGTCTTAAACAGAAGTTCTCCCCGAGCCACTGAACCTCCTTGTGTTGGGTCCCGTTTTCCAACCGCCTTTTCACATGGTAGTCTTTGCACCCAACTAAAGTTGAGCTAGGCAAGAGCTTGTCAGGTGATGATGGCTCCAACCTGCTCAAGTTCCTCAGGAGGAGATCAGCGAGCCGCTGATCCTGCTTTGATGAGCTCGAGGAACGACAATTTTTCTTCTCCTGGACTTTGTTTTCCAGGATCCATCTGTCTTCATTCCACACTGAACTTAGTCTGTTGCAGATATCTGAAGAAACCAGGTACTGGCTCCCAAATTTCCAACTGAACACTCTTGGATCTTTGCATTCCTTGTGATATTTCAGTGAATAAATGATCCTCTTCTTGTCTATCTCATCATGGTCAAAACCTGACACCTCCCCAGCAATCTCAATTGCTTCAATCACAATGGGAAAGCAGCTAAGAAGGTTGTGGACATGGAATTCTATGCAGTCAGTGTTCTGATACATAGTAATGGCTTTTGCCCAGAAATCCTTCGTCTCCAGACAAAACCTAATATACATTTCACCTTCTTTAAACACCTTGAGGAGCTCTCTCAATGGGTTCTCAACCATTTTCCACTTTAAATTCCTCTCTTCATATCTCAGATTCTGTTTCATCAACTCTGCAGTTGTATTATATGCACAATCCATCATATCTGCCAATAAACAGCATTGCCTCTGATTCACTTGCATGTAATCCTGGAAAACCATCAATGCCTTCACACTTCCTACAGCCTCTCCGATCTGCCTAAATTGCTCCATAACCCTTAATCACACCACAAATCTCAATCTGGAAATGGGCAAAAACAAAGATTTTGGTAAAAATTGAATCTTGATGAAACTACTCACCAATGAACGATGGGCATAGTCAGATCAGTGAATAAAATGCAGTGCCCAGATCATTTATCAAGCAAATAGATATCTCCTTCTTTGGAAAAAAACATAGTGAAATCAAATGCATGCACAATTTCTTCAACCAACATCTAATCTACATTTTTAGACCATGTCCCAATTGAAAACATTTCTAGAAATGTTGGTTATGTTGATGTATCAGATTTGATGTATGAAGACATTTCTCCAAACATCTCTAAACATAATAACTAAATAAATATTAGTTTTTGAATCGCGTATAATGTATTAATGTATTACTCCAACACGTCACGCTTTTGCCTAATCTTTTATATTTCTTGATTGATTTTGTGTATCAATATACAATGTAGAAATAATACTATAATGTACTAATACACAAGTCAATTAGTATAACGTGTAAAACATAGTGTGTGTGTATTGGTTCATGAACATAACATAAATATATAATTCAATTTATTTGTTTAAGTTAGTGCATAATTTTTATTTTTATTTTTATTTTTTTTCGTTTTGACTAGTTTTGTTTGTGTCAAGTAGAACCTCTAAGAGACATGTATAATCTCATTTCCTGTGTATCGGCAGTGTGTAAATAAGTAAATTAGATGAATAAATGTAATATTTAGTGAAAACATGGGGGCGTAAATTTAAGCCTAGATCTGGAGAGGGGTTGTTTGCAAAATACTAAAACATTGAGGGGTCTAAACTGTGAAGTGATCTGCAAACTCTACTCCACAGATTCACACAGTCGGAGTGAGTTTACAGATTGCAAAGAGCAGTAGATCGGCGACGAGATGCGGTGGTACGTCGTCGCTTCGCTTCTCACCGTTCTCACCAGCTCGCAGGTTGTCTTCAAGCCTTCACCTCTCTTCTTATGCTGTAATTTCACTTCGTTTTCTTCTTCTGATTTTTGATCGGATTTCGGAATATATGCATTCTTCATATTCTAAATTTATGAAGTATTCGATAGTAAAATCACAGAAGCTCTTCTAAAGGATCATTTTCTGTACCTTCTAATGTTGAGGTGGATTTCGTCGCTCTGTTTGGATTTACATGTTGAATTTGCATCATTTGCTGCAGGGAATTTTGACGACTTTATCTCAAAGTAATGGAGGATATAGATATGACTATGCGACAGTTCCTTTTCTTGCTGAAGTGTTCAAGGTAATAGCTTTAAATGTTTTTGCAGCCAAAATAGTCAGATGATTATTCTGATTTAAATGTGCTTACTTAACTTCTTTGTTAGAGAGAGGCAGAGAGGCAGAGAGGAGAGGGGTGATTTGTTTGATTTATTCTGGTTGTTCTTTATTAATGCATTGTGTTTTAAATGCAGCTTCTTATATCTAGTATCCTCCTATCAAGAGAGATGAAAAAATCACCTCCTCCAAAAATGACCACGGAATGGAAGAGCATTCGCCTGTTCCCAATTCCATCTATCATTTACCTTATTCACAATAACATTCAATTTGCTACTTTGACCTACCTGGATACATCAACTTACCAGATAATGGGAAACCTGAAAATTGTTACCACTGGAATATTATTCAGGTACTGCATTTTGTTTATGTATTCATCTAAGGTGTAACCTTAATCCTCTTTTCACACTGCCATTCAACTTTAAATTTGCCTCCTTTCACTGGATATTATTCCATTATGCATTTTGACCTTGATTCTTCATAAAATAGGAGATATTTGAATTTTTTAGGCTCTTTTTGAAGAGGAAGCTTTCTAATTTGCAGTGGATGGCAATTGTATTATTGGCTGTTGGAACGACCACAAGCCAGGTACTGCTGCAATCCTTTTACCACTGTACTTCCTTTGCACTATGCTTTGTGAGCTACCCTGACCGCTTTCTAGAGACTTGAACAATAATTTGAATAAATATTACTCGTATCACATAAAGAGGTAGTTTCAAACTAGGAATGCATATTTAAAGAGAATAGTTATCATTTTATTGAGAAAAAAAAAAAGAAAAAGAAGAAGCTGTTGTATTTAGAAAATGTGTTTTGACTTTAATGTGATCTTTCATCAATAGCATTAGAATGTGAGTTGACATATGTGAAAATTTTCATGAGTCTATTCGATTTTCAATTTCTCCCACCCTTTTTTGGGGGGGATTGGGGTAGGGAAGGTGTACGAGTATATCAGTTGTGGATGGGGATTCATACTAGGCTTCAACCTTGTATGGAGCTCATGACGTTTCAAACCTCTTTATCTATGCAGTTGTTTCTTTCTGAATACATTATGCATGCCTCTAGCTTAATTTAGCAACTCAAGAAATATAAGACATAAATACATAATTGTTCTGACAATGGCTTGTTTATTTTGTATTGATATAGGTGAAAGGCTGTGGAGAGGCTTCTTGCAATTCAATGTTTACATCACCCATTCAGGGATATATGTTGGGGGTGTTGTCTGCTTGTCTTTCAGCCTTGGCCGGTGTTTACACTGAATTCTTGATGAAAAAGAACAATGACAGTTTATACTGGCAGAATGTCCAATTATATACGTAAGTTCCTTATATGATGAAATGCAGTGTACTCCATATAATAGTGAATGGGCATGTTTAGTCAACCTTAATTGATGTATTAGTTTAATATTATCCATTTATCCATGTATTACATACAACTATTGTGACTCTTTCCATCACCCATTGCTTAAAGGGAAAAAGGCACAAAGTCTAAAAAAAAAACAAGGGTTGATGACTTAGTAAGATGATCAAATTGCATTATATTGCTACAGGCCTGTGAACCATAGATCAGCTTATTGATCCAAAATAGTATATTTTATTTTCAGATTTGGCTCAATATTCAACATGGGACGACTTCTCCTTGATGATTTCAAAAGTGGATTTGAAAAAGGTGCATGGTGGCAACGCGTTTTTAATGGGTACAGTATTACAACATGGTTGGTGGTTTTGAATCTGGGAACTACTGGGCTTCTTGTATCATGGTTAATGAAGTTTGCTGACAATATTGTGAAGGTATGATCCCTTTTTTTTTTTTTTTTTTTTTCTCTTTCCTTGTTTTCTTTAGAGCTTAGACTGCTTCCTGCTTTCTTATTTGAGATTGGCTTTGTGGTAAAAGGGCTAACGGCTTCTCTATGAAGCCAGGGATCCTAAGATTGATTATCCCGTAACCCTTTGGGACCAAGTTTACAATTCTTTGAAGTCAGTCTATTTGCTTTCTCATTCTTATGCTAATTCTAGCTATTTTTGCTCCTGGCCTTGTGTCTTTTATGATAATTGGAATGAGAAATGAAGGGGAAAGTCTGGTTCCTAAAGAAAAGTATTTGCTGTATGTCAAATACTTATTGAGATGACACTCTTTAGTTTTCTATTTTCAAAGTTACACAGAATTAATAGTGCCCTTTCGCCCTAGTATTTACATCAGAGTTCAGTGAACAAATCATTGTTTGTGTCAGAATAACATGAACTTGGTCGAGAAGTTTTCATGTGATGATTATAAGCTGCTGCTTTATCCTAATTTTAAAATTTCTACCAAATATAAAGTGGAGATTTTGCATGTTCTTTTTCCCTTGAAGGTATACTCCACATCTATGGCAATGCTTTTAACAATGTTATTATCAGTGGCCCTATTCGATTTCAAGCCAACAGTGCAAGTAAGCTTACTTTATTCTTTTTCATTTTTCCTTCCCTTGTATTGCTCCTCAACTTCAACCTTGAACATAGCATATGCACGTATTTCAATAACTTATTTCATCTGCCAAAATTTCTATTTACTACCCTTTAATATTTTTGAAACATTGGAAGAACAATAATTTAAATAATTTTTTCTTTTAAAGAAAAGGATTGAGAATTACATATAGTTTCCCTCCTGCAGCTTTGAGCTTCTGACTTTCTGAGTATATAACATTAATTAATGTCTGATAAAATATTTTCAGATCATGATTTCTGTGGACAGAATACTTCGTATTGATTGTTACTACTAATGCATATTGTATTTATCTTGTTTCCATTGCAGCTGTTTTTGGGTATTGTTATCTGCATGATGTCACTACATATGTATTTTGCTCCTCCTAACACGCTAGTGGATTTGCCTTTGACAACAAAAGATGCCCCAGAGAACTTGACTGAAGCTTCTGTCGATCGAAGAACAGTTTCGTGATGTATAGTGCACACTTAAGTGATAATATATCTCCATATCAGCATGAAGTTTTAGCTCCAATCTAGGTTTAACTTCTTAAACAGACATCTATAGATTCACATTCAATTATTGACATTGACATTCACCACTTACAAATCAACAGGGTAGGTCTCCCCCAGGGAAAAGATAGTTGTATGGTAGTTGGAGTGGGTTTTTTTTCTGTGTAAAATAACTTGACCCTGCTTCAACAAAATCGCAATTATAAGAGTAGCCTCATAAAAGTATTATGCATTCAGTTACTCAATTGCACGGTACACGAATGTGGTTGATCTGTGGTGGTCCTTAATATACTGCTCATTTGCTTAAATGTTAGAGAGGGCAACAGAGAGACAGAATCTGCAGAACAGGAAGGTCTGGTCCCTACACAACAGTTACTATTACATTGATTACAGCTGTTTTCCTGCTACCACTTTTCATTTTAATATTTTCATTGAATCCTTGTGTGTGATACCTTTTCTTCTTTGGAATCTTTAAGGAAAGGCATTAAGTTAGACGAGTGCTGGATTTCTTTGTTTTCGGTCTGTTGATATTAATGGTTATTGTAGATGAACATACATACAGCTTCATTTCATTATTTAATTCAAATTCTGCAATTCTTGAAAACATAACAATCTTTTTTCTCATCTTGCAATGGAAAGAAAGAAAGAAAGAGTGGCTGAGGATTTGTTGTTGTGCAGAGTTGTAAGTATTATTTGGCAGAAATTATTGGCATGAGAGAGAGCTAAACATTGTTAGAGAATCTTGTGAGGATATGTGTGCAGTGACTGCCACCTTCAACTGCCGACAATGGTGGGCAATGGGAAGCCACCATTTGTGGTGTTCAACATATACCAAAACTAGGTACTGCTGTGCTGATGACTGCATTATTATTTTCATTATGTGAAGTAGTGGCAGCAAATGAATGGCCACCAAAATGTGGTGTTCTTTTGAGAACTATTGAATGCCTGCCTGCCATGTCCAAATTGGTCGCCCCCATCAAAGATAGATGACTTGTGGCCTGTGGGGTTGTGGCAGGTGAGACATCATCAACTAAAATTTCCATGACATTCAATGTTCCTAGCCCTCTTCTTGTTCATATGGTTTTCTGGTACATTTCTGGACACTGATCTATGGTTTTATTGTTGACTTAAACAGTAGTTTCTTGATATGTGGCTAACATTTAAGGGAAGCTATTTATTCAATTATTAGTTCGACAAATAATCATATTTTTTTATCTGATTAACAAACTCAGTCAAGTGTAATTGTTGTATGAGGGTGTTAGGGGCAATTAAGAATATACTCAATCTTAATCTACAAGAAATTATATTTGTTGAAGACATTTAAGGATGATTTGACACCCACTTTTGTTGTCAACCTTAAGGGGCTATGTGCATAAGTGCTTATATTCAAATAATCTTTCAATAATCAAAGCAAATCATGATTATGATTCATGTAAAACAAGTACATTTTTCAATAATAAGAAAAATAAAAAAAATATATTGGTGCATAATCCATTGCATATATATATTATATTGACCATCTATCGTTAAAGTCGCTCTTAAATTCGATCTTCAGTTACAGTTTGTGCAGGACTTGTTCTTACGCCATTTTTTGCGTAACTCTCTATATATATTTTCTCACTTCTTCCTCCTCTCCATTGTATACTTACATTTTTAATTAAAACAAACCATGATTATAAATTTATGATCTTATATTACAGTCTTTCTGAATATGTACGCTTAAGTTATTTTTCTTTAAAAAATGTATTAGGAAAAAACAATCCCGACTCTCGAAATTATAAAGCTGAGCGACACATTGGCCTGACCATAAATAACAGAGTTGGATACCAACATCACCTAAACCACATTGCAAGGGAATATAAAATTGAAAGAAACACACTTTGGGTATTTTCAAACGTTACATTATTCCTCAACCTCCTCGGCAATGCATGCTTGTCCTTTACTACTAGTATAAATAGGCAAACAACCCAGCTAGCTTCTTAGTTTTACCAAGCAGAGCAGCCATCTTTAGACATACATATATACACAAAACTTGAATGAGTGGTGGTGGAATGGAGTCCATGGCACGGCCAACGCCACCTAGCATGGGCGGTGGCGGTGATAGTGGCGGAAATGGAAGGGAGCGGTGCGGACACGTGGGGTTTCAGATGCCCTTGCACTACCCGAGGTACACGCGGTCGGAATACGAAACCATGCCGGAGTGGAAGCTGGACTGCCTGCTCACCGAGTACGGTCTGCCTATCCAGGGAGATGTCAGCCACAAAAGAAAGTTTGCCATGGGAGCTTTTCTTTGGTCCTTTTCATCTTAATTATATTCACTTTGCCATCTTATTTCTATGTTTCATAATAAAATCCCATATATATATATAGTAAGAAACATCCTTAAATGATGTGTAGTGTTGATTTAGGTATGTATGTTTAACGTTGGTTTGATGCGTGAAGAATTGAAGTTTTCTTCAATTTGATCAAGCTAAGAATTCTGTATTTCAAAGAAAAAATATGTATGTTCGTTCAAGAATATTCTGATCTCCTTTAATTTTCTAGACTTAAAAAATAGTTCACGGTGAAGATGGCAAAGCGGACGGTGAGACGCGTATGATGAAGATGAAGGGAGTTTTTGTTTGTTAAAATAAGTGAATTCTTAGTCCACGAAGGCATTACAATTATATATATATCATGGGGAAGTCCGAAAACTAAAGAGATAGAATCTTGTGGAGTTCAATTCTTAGGTAGGTTGCTTGCGACAACTTAAACATGCAATGCTGCCTGCAAATGTTTATGAATCAAACAACAAAACATTGTCTATACAGAGTAGAGTGCACAGACAACATCGGAAAACAGGGACAAGAAATACACCAAAAGAATCATGCATTGCTTATTTCATCATTCTTGCCCCAACAGGCCTTAGCTTCTACGTAGTATATTATATTGCTATTTTGTATTGAAAAGAATGGGTACAAGAGAGAGAGGCCGGCATCCAAATACAAATTGCTTGTTTTGCCTAATAATAGTAATTTGGCTTTCTTGATTAGTTGTTTGTTTCTGTATGTCGTTCAACCAGAGTGTAATGTAAGGTATATCCATATCCCAAACTCGTCCTCACTGCTGAGGTTGTTGAGTTACGTTGTCAGTGTATATATCTGTTGTGCAATGTATATTTCACTACCTCGTAGAAGGAAACCACGATTCCAACTGAAGGACCAGCTCGAGCGACTCTTGGCCCCACTCCAGTGAACAATCCTTTCATACCTCCATCCCTAGTTCATAAACAAGTAGTCGTTACCATTAGTACGTGAGATAGAGATAGAGAGCAAGCAGTACGCTATGTTTCTGCGGGGAACAAAAGAATAGCCAAGATATACCTCCAGATTTCGATCAATGTTCTTCTGGTTGTCATCTTCAGTGCTCGCTCAGGATCATTCTGAGAATCCAAAGTAATAGCATATTGTCTTAACAATGTCCTCTGTTTTAAATGATCCAACCTTTCTTGTTGTTCTTTGTTTCTCAACATCGTTTTTTAAAGACATCAATAAAATACAAAGATACGGACCTCTATTTGCCTCCGGGTCCTTGCCACGTCTAAAGGGCATGTAACAGCAGCAGCAAGGCTCCCTGCAACGAATCCACCACAGAAGTTTGCGCCCAGGATACTGCCTGCACTTGCTTCATTGCTCGTAAGACCTAACACTTTTCTCCTAACCTACGTAATAATATTTAGCAAGGATCATGTTACAATATAAACCTGTGGAGTAGATTTGCCAAACAAAGAGCAAGGCTTTTGACACTTACTGGCTCAAGAGTTCCCCAGCAAATTGCAGAGAAAGGGACATCACGGGCAAGTTGTGCCCCTAGCCCAGTCCACAGAGTGCGGTACACTTGAATTGCTACCCATGAGGGGAGAAAAAATGACACAGTTAAAAAGTCGGACATGGCAATAATCAACAAGTTAGGATGATTAGTTCATTATTAGATGATTAATATTACGGAGGAGAAAACTTACAATGTTGATGGCCATTTGCACTTCTGACAGGCGAAATGATCCCAACCAATGTCTTCAACACTCCTGGAGGCTTCACACCATTAGGGATATCTCTGAAAGCCTGCAATTAAATGAAGCAAAATTTAGCAAATCGTTCCATCTAGAGATTCGATTTCAATGCTGTAATTCTGTAAAAGGAGTTTGCTCATACAAAAACTAAATAAGCAAAGCAAAACAGGTGCCTACCTGCATACGTGTTCGGGCAAGCTCAACTGGGTAACAAGTGATGCAGGCTACTGACCTTGCCAAGGATCCAGCAACTAAGGGTATATATGGTGTTACTATAGGTGCACCATGCAAAGTATACTCTTCCATAGAATTTCGGAAAATGTCATATAAAGGCAAGTAGATCCCCACCTGAATGAAATTCATTTAACTATGAACTTATTACCATATACATCATAGAAAGAACCTGGAAAAACCCTTCATGGTGCAAGGGAATACTAGAAACAATCCTGTTAAGGAGAGAACTTACAGAAGGAATTGCCAATGCTAAACTTGCCATTGTACCTCTCCACAATCTAGGGAATCCTTCCTGCAAGGTCCAATTAGGTTACAGAGCTGATATATATTTAGTCCTACTCTAACAACTGGAAACACATTAATTACTGCAGAATGAATGCAATCACAAAAATCAAACTTGTAGGCAATAACAAATGGTGATCAAGCATATCATCCACGAATTCCAGGAAAAACAAAGACTCAACTTCACTGATAAATCATACAACGTAACTTTAGCTTCTTACAATTGAGAATGATATCATAAAAATTACTAACCTGACGTATTACTTTAGAGAGGACATCCATTGTTCCTTTGTACCGCGTAGAATCTGGGGGGCACGAAATCTCAGTTCTAAAAACTGCAGCATTTGTGCAGGAGTTACACTTCAGATCCAACATCTATACAAAATTCCAGCAGCTTATAATTATACACAAACAATACCAGTCCCTAACTAACTTTGAAGAAAATCCTAAGTATCAAAACAGAATGGACTTTGTAGTTGAACTCCAACATATTCAAAACAGCACAAAAAGCTGCAAACTTACAGTATGCCCTCCAAAAGACCCCATCCTACAAATGCCATCATAGGGGACACCAGCAGCCTGAGCTTGCAACCTTGTCTGAAAGATAGTAAAGAGAAGCACATTCGATACAATTAAGTATTGAAATACTATGACAGACAACAAATAAATAAACAAAACTCCTAAAATCTCAATTTGGAATAATTAAAGTTTGCAGCTTTTTAATGGCAAACCTGATAAGCTGAGCTGAGATCAGCTTTCCGAATTAAAACATTATAGAATTCCCAAAGAAAACCAAATAATAATAAAATACAATCTATTAGTTATCGTAGGAAAATGAAGAATTAATTGAATATGGCGCCAAGCTACCTTGGCGACATCAAGAGGGTTGACGAGGATTGCGGAGACAACAGCGGCACCGGCGGCGGAAAATGCCCTCTCCACAAAACCTAAATCCACATCCGAATTGGCATGCTGAGACTGCTGAGCTTCACCATTCGCCATCGCGGCGGGGGAGCTCCTATCCAAGTCCACGGCGGTTGCAGTTCTGGTTGCTCCTATCCATGAAGGCAGCCCCTGCTTCGTCGACGATGATCCAACCACCATAAAAGAATCCAATTTTACCGAAAAAATCTCTAATTTTAGGGTTTTCTTCCAGAAGAATAATATTGCATGGAGAAATAGAGGATGGGGAGGGATGCGATTCGTGGCGTTCAAAAGAGGCAGCCAAACGTCAGACGTTAACGGCGCCAAGAGACCGCGTGGCTGTGAAAATTCATGACTCCAAACAAATTGGGTTCCGACAATGACATCATCGCCCACGTAATTCCGAAGCTTCCATAATACTCCACATTAAAATATTATATGGGCTCAACAATGTCGGCCTAATTACCAACTCATTCAATTTTTGCTTCAACAATTATTTTTGCTCCCGCTTGGGCCTATCAACAACATTCGCTGAGTTCAGTGACCTTATACCCAGGCCCATTGGGCCTAGCATAGAAGAGTGGGGCAATTTATATAGTGACTCTGGTTCAATATACAGAATATAGTGACTCTGATACAATATACAAAATTTGACTTCAAAAAAGTACAGAATTCATGTTTGCACATAATTATTTAGACACTTATACAGTTGATATAATAACGCTTCATTATATCATGTTCATTATAAAGCTAAGCTAAGTGCATTAGTTGGGGTTGTCTTGGTTCGTTTAGGCTTCTATATGCTGATTGAATGACTTTGTTTGATCATAATTGATTCAATAAAACTCGGTGCAAGTATGAGGTACAGACCAACACATTTTATTCTTCTCCAACTTACATGCATCTTCAACAAAGAAAAGCTTAGTAGCTAGTCTAATTAAAGATTAGTGGCTACACACTACATATGTACTACAACACTAGATTGTCTAGGTCTCTAAATTAAAAGGAAGCTGTGATGCAAAAATAAATAAATAAATAAATAAATAAATACTAGCTTTTTGCCCCAACAAAAACATTGTTGAGTTTTCATGTACAAAGTTAGCTAGCTTATGCTGGTCCATTAAGGAGGTCATTCACATCCCACGTACAAGCCTGAAAATCCAGCGAAATGTCATCTAAACTCCCCTCCATCTTCACCTCCGGCAGAATCTTGTCGTCGCCGTAATGGTAATGGTAATAGTCTGTTAACAACGAAGAAGACGACCAGAAATCCAAAACTCCGTTGAGACAACAATCCGTCGACGTGAGTAGGTTCATCGTACCATTTTCTGTCGTTGTCGGCGGTTCGACTCCTAACTGATTGTCTTCATTTCCGTTGCGCTTCTCGGCGGCCGCGGTGGCAGTGGCAGTACGCGTTCTAAGGACAGAGGTTGGCGAGGGAACCACCTCGGACTCGCCGGTGGAGTCGTAGTCGGAGACGGCAGACCGGGGTGGCGGTGCTAGGAAGTTGGTCAGGGCATCGGATCCGCGTAACTCGATTGCGGCACTGTCGTATACATAAGCAGCTTCCTCGGCGGTGTTGAAAGTCCCCAACCAAATCCTGGTTTTCCGAATCGGATCCCGAATCTCCGCAGCCCATTTGCCCCACGGCCGTTGCCTAACTCCCCGAAACTTCCGCACACTCCCATTCCAACACTTCTGCTGATCCTCTACCACCTGACCCATCTTCTTCCCACCCGTTTTCACTTTCTTAAACCTATTCCCACCCTTCTCATTCCTATCCTCCACAAACCCACCCCTCTCCAATCTCACCTCACTCACATGTTTCTTCATGATCCGCCGGAAACCACCGCGAAACTCCCCCTCGTCCTCAGAATCCGTGGCATCATCATCAGTCACGGATATCCGTACCACCTTGGGCATGTTATGACACAGGCCACCCTTAAACTGCTTCAGAGTCACCGTCTTCTCAACCCTGTATTTTACAGGATTCCCATTCCCATCCATATCTTTTCTTATTGTAAGTTTATATTTGATGATATAGCCTAACAGGAAGGATTCACGTACATAAAGAAGAAGAGGAAGAAGTGAGAGAATATAGATGGAGAGTTACGCAAAAAATGGCGTAAGAACAAGTCCTTGTACAAACTGTAACTGAAGATTGAATTTAAGAGGTGGTCAATATAATATATATGGAATTGAAGTAGTAAAAGTAAAAGATCCCTACACACAACTGACTGTACACTACAATTTCATATTCCTCCAAATGCAACTCATCGCACTTATATAGGGCCTCGTCTTACATTTACATACATACATACTATACCCTTTTCACCATTATATTATTTTTAAAAAAAAAAATAATTAATGCATTCAATATATTTTTTTCTTTTTTGGATATATGACGAGGATGAAGTGTACAATGAATAACATAATCGAAAAAGGATAAATAGTAATATGGGTGGTTGAGATTTGCAATCGGTTATAGGATTAAGAAACAGACAACGCAAACGCTTCCACAACCAGATTCTTGGAGACCAAGTATAAATTTGGGGAGTCCAACGTTAATTAATAAATAAATATTTTTGCTTGTCAACCAAGTATATATTTGCCTCTTCAATTTCTATTGAAATGAGGAAAAGATTAGTAATAACGGCCAGATATTTGGTTAATTAATTAAATTGTTACCATAAATACATATAATGGGATTCTAATAGAGGTTAGAGAAAAAGGCGAGTCAAAGAAATGCACGATTTACTCGAGGAAGTAGCACTACAGAGCAGAGGACGGTGAAATGTTTCCTGTACAGAAAAAGTTAAAGTTAGTCGAAACCGTACAGACAGAAGAGGTAAAGCTTGACCCCCAAGCCAAGTAGACCGACCGTAATGAATGGATTCAGCGGCCCGGAGTCACATTGAACACCGTACAACCTAGTAAAACCAACTTGTTCCTCAGATCAGAATGACTACTTGTCAGGGTCAAACAATGAGAGTACCTTTCCAGTCTGTACTCCATTTACATTTACTGCATTCTCCAGATTCATCTCAATTCAATTCTCCATTAATGGTCAAGGACAGCATGCAGCATGCAGCATTGCAGCAAGCCAGCAATCACAATAACTATAACATCAAATTCAAACTACTCATGGATAGTAAATCAAAAACTTGCAGTTTAGTTTTCATCAAAATATCTGTGTCCATATCGACAATTCCAACCACAATCTTTCATTTGCAGACCAAATTTTAGCACTATTCTACACTTGTCCATTGTAATGGTAGATAGGACCGACAAATTTAAATCTTTACATAAAAACCGATGATGCAGCAGCAATGGTTGAGTTTGAGGTTGAGTTTTTAACCCATTGCATACTTCTGGGTCCAGCTCCTGGCAGTCCCTTCATACTTGCTTCTGTCTGTCTTGTACATGTGGGCAATCTCAGGGACCAAGGGGTCGTCCGGGTTTGGATCCGTCAAAAGCGAACAGATTGAAAGCAGCACCTGAAAGTATTAACAAATCTAAGGAATGCATAATACTGCAAATTCTCAACTAAAATGCATAATGTGAGCTATAACCTGCACCTTGCAAGTTCAATAAAATTTTATTAAGCTGTACACCATTATATGTGGATCCTACATAAAGATAACCCCCTCTAAACTTCAAGCGTTTTAACTAGTGCCTAGTGCAACAGACCAATAGAAAAGGAAAAGGAAAAGGAAATGATGTAATAGCACATGTACTTGAGGAATAAGGTCCTTATTTTACCACCATATGAACTTATATAGTTATTCATAAGTTATTTCAAGGAAATTATTAGAATAAGCTGAAAAAGGAATTTTTACCAAAGCTATATTAGCTGTTTTGAGTGTATTGAAAGCACATATTTAAGCCGATTATTCAAACAGGTCCTTAAAATCTTTGCATGATATAAAATAATAGAAATGTAAACCTTGCAGCAAGGGTTCAATATTTCAGGAAAGAAAAGATATAGCTACCATTATGTCATTGGAAATGGAATGTGTGAGATACTTAGATGGTTGAGTGAGAAATGCCACAAGATATGGGGGAATTTCAGAGCCAGAAGATTATATATGCAGAAAATTGGATGAGAGCAATAGGTGATGTACTTAACAAGTCTTTGCACAGGGTAAGAGTAGAGAAGTTAATTGAAAAGATAGAGCTAATAAAGAAATTATGGAAGGCTGATTCAGTCATTCAGAATTAGGGAGTCTTTTTAAATGACAAGATGGCTTGCATTAGTTCTCAGCAAATTAGTAAGGAACATCAAATTTAACAAAACCTTTGAGATGGTCAAAGCAGGGCTCCACTGCTCCTTCAAGATATCAAGGCAGATGCTACCATTGCTGTTAATATTTGGATGAAAAACTTTCGTCTTAAAAGCAACCTGAAAGGATGGAAATAGATAATTCATAACGAATATATAATTGTAAGAAACTAGTAGAATTAGGAAATACTGCCATTCAATAACATTGAATTTAAATTTATTATGTTCACTTAAAAAGATTTCATCCTCCTGTTTCTTCTAAGAAATTATTAGAAATTCTACAACATCCAGTTTCCAACAAACAATCCCTTTTTCATGTTAGTGGAGATCAACTATGATTATCACAATTCTCCTTATTTTAGTTTAGATCTTTCAACTGTTAACAGCACACTGCACAACACATTCATACATCAGGAAACCAAGCAACAGCATAGCCATGAAATTCAGCTACAAAGACTATGTTCCAACAAGTTCCATTGGACATTTTGAAAATTAGGAAATTATAGAACAGCTGAGAATTTGTCTAGACAAGATAGATATTTTAGACTAATAAGTAATTCAAATCAGCAGTTAAGCACTAATACACATGCATATGAAAAGTTTTACTGTAACTGGTAACTAGTATATGAGTAAAAAAACTACAAGATAAACCAAACAAACTAGCCCACCCGCTTCCCCATGTTGGAGTTGTTTAGAAGCTCAGTTATCCAAGAACAAAGGGAAGTTCCTAATTGATATGCCATATATATATCAATAATAACTTTAATTCATCTTCTACCTTTGGAGGTTTGAATGGATAATCAGGGGGGAAATGAATAGTAACCAAAAACACTCCCCCAGTATATGGGCTATCTGGGGGACCCATTATGGTTGCTTGCCAGTGAAACATGTCCTCACCAACAGGTCCTGTTCAGCAAATAACACAACACAAAAATAAATGTTATTAGCATCTTCTGGTACTCATTATTAAATCATACTACTTTGATTGGACAGAAAGGGAAAATTAATTTCAATGACACCACTGCACACGTAATTAATTCAGAATGACCCAATCAGCCTGAATAGATTAGGTCAACAATCAACGGAATGAATAAATAAAATGATGAGATACAGAGGTCCAAGACAGTATTTTAGTTCAGTGTTGTAGAACTTAGTAGGCGCACAACAGGCTGTGGATGGGCCCCTAGGTGCCTTAGTAAAAAAATGTTAAATAGTTAAATAGTTAATTATTTACAAATTAAAATCATTTCCTAACCCTAGCATTAAAGCCAAAAGGGAATATAACGCATATAACTCATTAAAGTCTCAGATAGTAGCCATATAAGGCATTGAAGCCAAAAGGGAATGTCGAAAACGGTAAAACCTCAGACTTCCAAGTGGCAACTAGGCAATGGGCAATGGTGAGATGCAGCCTGCGGTGATGGGCTTCTTACTCATCTGAGTCATCTCAATCCGTCGATTAGATGCAATGGTTGGCCAGTGATGGCATCTAAGCAGTGAAAGGCGAGAGCGATTTGGGGGCCGGAAGGCAATGGCATCAGGTTCCAGATTCCAGGTTCCAGGTTTGAGGTTTCTTAGTTTCTACTTGGCAATGTTGTGCAATCTGATTTTAGGTTTGCTGTTGTGTGATACCACAACATTACCCATTACATTTTAGGTTTGTTTCGCTCTAAATGACGCCGTTTTAGTGAAACAAACCTAAATAAAAAAAATTAATCAGCCGACTCTGCTGATGCTGAGGGCTGAGTCGGCTAACCAAATAAATTGGTGAGTAGCACCTGTTTAGTCTCAGCCTAGGGGCAACTAGTGCCTAGGCCGAGATTTGCAAGTTGCAACAGTGTTTAAGCTTAATTTCCCAAACTCAATCAACTTTCACAAATTCTAGCATGGCTTAAAGACTTGTCACTTGAGACAATGTGTACCAAAGGAAAAAATAAAATAAAATAAAAATTTTGAGACAACAGTTTTGTGTTTATTGAAATTGTTTTCATTACAAGTGGCCATGCTTGTCTGTAGTATCATCATGATAATGCCTATCTGAGCAACTTTCATTACGTTATTGTCCTCATAGAATGAGCAACTTGTGTTAGAGGTTGCATACACAGTTTTATGGCAATCTAAAGGAAAAAAACCCACCCAGACCAAATTACATCACATAAGTTAAACCCTTTGATTTCTTATTGAGCACAAAAAGTAGGCATGCAATAGAATAACACCACTAAAACAATGTCCCATACAGCAATAACACAAATGCTGCCAAATACCCAAAGCAAAAAGTGAAGCAGAACCTTCAAATCACCATTGAATAGATAGATCGGCCAACAGAGCCTTTCAATCGTTCATAAAACAAAACAGTGACAAAACCCAATTTTGTTCAACGAACACATCAAACAAAAACAAAAAATCCATATAGGTACAAAACAAATTACTAATAAATGAACACACACAAAAAAATATATATACCAGCGCTGCAAGAGGTAGGAGGATCTTTCTGGAGATCCTTGAGCTCCTTCAGGATCCTTTTCGAAGCCATCGATCAGAAGAAACTCCACGAATCAAATAGGTTAACACCGATCTGATGATTATATCATGAAACAAAAATCTATATCAGAAAATTTATGCATAAATCAAAGCATATCCACACAAATAAATATACAGATACAGATATGAGGAAGCCTGTATGTATAGATGCGTGACGAACCTGACGAGAAACTCTAGACTGAAAGAAGGAAGAATAATTCAGTATTTGCTGGCTGACTCTCAAGTCTCAACGAGGAAAATATGACTCGTTCGTTTACGGACGGAGTAGTTGCGGTTTTTTATTTTTATTGAACTTTTTGGGCTTCTGTAAGCGGTGGCCCGTTATATCGGTCGCATTCTTCGCGGGCTTCCGATATGGGCCTTTCCATTGTGGGCTTTGAACATAAATTTCATTATTCACCTCGAGCTTGTAAGTTGTAATGTATATTTTAAATAAAATTAAAAATTATTATCTAACCTCCCACCTTGTAGTTGCCAACAAAACTATGTTATCAATTTATTTTGGACGAATTAGTAATCTAGCTGCTAATGATCTTGCACTCCCATGTAGAAGGGGTGGGTTCGATCTTTAGTAAAAGTATTTTTGAAAAAAAAATCAGTAATCAAGTGAGTTCACATTTTGTCTCCTGACTGATTACTCAGTCGAGGTGTTGTTGATGGTTTCGTGTTGGACTGATACAATGATGAAAGAAGGGAGTAGCTTTTACTTGCTATCCAAATGGGAACATTTAACTTAATAACTACAAGATTTTAATTTTAATTTTAATTTTTGATGAGAACTGCTTATTGACTTGCTTAATACTGGTTAAGATGCAAGTTAAGCTATCTATTGCCCTTGGTGCTAGATAAGTGCAAGTCCTTTCGATTAGGGTCACAAAGCGCTCGATATTAGACAGGTAACCAAAGAATATAAAGAGTTAACTTATTATAGGCAATGTCAAGGAATAGCTCACACCCCTTCATGTCATTACATTTCTTAAGTCAAAGTTTTCAGAGATAGTTTTCCGATTTACAGCTCCTATCATGGCCAGTAAGGCACTCTGGAGAGCCAAAAAGCTGAGTTACAGTCTGCCGAGGTTTAACAGTACAAATTACAATTAGGTATCTGCACCTTTTTTGTTTTTTGGTTTCTAACAGTTAGCTAGCAGTAATTTTGGACTCATTAATATGCCAAAATCACATGATCATCAAGTTTCAACACTGGAAATGGCTGACAACTTAACAGATGCGGGCGGCTTTAATCACCTAGCTGCCACTGCATCAGTTCTCGGGCTTGTATCGAGGAGCTGATGGAGTTTCGTTCGGGAGCTGTTGCTGTCGTACACTTCACCTTCCTCGCCATTTCTATCTACAGAATCCGAGTTGTTGACTCGTGCAAGTAGGTCGGCTGTAGCCACCGGTTGCAGCCTCTTCTTCTCATCAATCTTACCTAAACTTATCTCTTCCATTTGTCCCAGTTTCTCAGCTTTCAGCCTCTCCTGTAATTTCAATACACAATCTTTTCATCTTCTAATCTAAAATATGATCAATACAAAAACACAGTGATAATAATCTAATATGCATGCAAAACACAACAATCTTGTATTGTATGTACCATAAGAGCAACATTTTCAAGCTTCAACTTCTCTGAGTTCTCTGTTAGTTTGTTTATCTCAGATTTAAGGTTTATATTCTCAGAAGTTAACGATTGCACCCGCTTGGCTAACTCTTCCGTCTCAGCCTGAATCGAACAAATCAATGTAATGTAAGGAGAAGAATCATCCATGATACGATAAAGCTTGTAGACAACCGAGAGACTGACAGAAATTAAAGATCTTTTTTTTTTTTTTTGACAGCAGAAATTAAAGATCTTAATTACCTGTTTTCTCAATCTTGATCTCCTAGCAGATTCCCGGTTAGACTGTTTCCTCTTCTCACGCTTTAGTTCACGCTCATTCTGATACATATAGAAAATCAGAAACCTCATATAATGGAAAGGAACACAACAGATGATTTGAATACTCATATCATATGCTACTTTAAGTTTATTTAGCCATGGAAGAATACCTGGGCCCAAGTTTCAGTTGCCATTGGCGGGCTAAGCTGTGGAACATTAGTCGGGCTGGCCTTCAGATTTGCACTGGGAGGGCTTCTTAGATCTAGTGATGTTGTCATGTTAGGGGAAACCACTGTTCCCATAACTTGCCCAGGTAAAATCGGAGGAATAGTCATGGGTGTTACTTTCTTAGAAGCTCCATTGAATTCCCCAGCAGAAGTCGGATAGCCATTGGTTGTCTTATCAGCTGTCAGGAAGTTAAAGAATCAAAGACACGAAGGTAGAAAGTGTAACAATCGAGAACAGGATAACTCTTACCATTAGTTGGAGTCGTCTCCCGGCTTCTTTTCTTAGTGTTTTCACCCACCTGGATAGCGGGGGAACATGATCAGATATGACAAAAGTCACAATTCACAAAACAAAACATTATTTGACTGTACTAGAAAAACCACTTACTGTATCTGCATTACTTCCATCACTGGACCCTTCAGTTTCCATGCTGTTTATGACAAACAATAACTACCAATTAGTTCGAATTGTCCAAATTATTTCTTACAAGTCTATGCTACTCAAGTTAATTCACAAACCTCTGGGAATGTGTGTGGTCTGTTCCTCCCTTGCCACCGTCCGAATTGCCATTTCCTATTGACATTCCAAGCCCGTCAAACCCTTTCAGTTTATTCATCAAACCTCGATCTGCATTTCCCGAAGATTTACCAGATGTATCCGTACCCATAGAAGCAGCAGCCTAAATGATACCGAGAGATTGAATCAGTAGTGTTCTCAGATATACAGTCAGCAATGGGATACCACATGGCCTAATGCAGTTGCTAGGACAATTACACCAGGCAATAAAAAAGTTAAAAGGACAAATGGTTTTACCGTTGCTTCATTAATCGCACCAGATGGAGGAATCTCGTGACCATGAGAATGTGACCCCTAGAATTATAGGAAAAATAATCAATGCACATGATAAACTCGAGGGCAACAAATGAGCCGTGTTAAAAATTAATTTGCATACTTACAATTGGAACTCCAGGATGTGCATAAACTCCACCATGAGCATATATAGCTGCATACGGTGCCCCATAAGGTGGCATCATAGGCTGAAACAAATTATCGATCATAGCGAGAAGTAATCAATACTAGAATAATTCTTTTGTTCAAAAAGACAAGGGATTTTTTGATAGGTTAAAAGACATTAAACTTACAGTACAGCACATGACTCAAAACAGTAGAATTGACTGCCATGATAAGTTTGTTTTAATACCTGCGGTGGCCCCCACATGTATGGGTGCGGGGCATGACCGGGCGGAACAGCTGAGTTGAAATATGGAGGTATGGCAACCCGAGGACCATAATAGGCCTGAAGATCGACACATAGCACATTACTAACAACGTACAATCGCTAAACAACACCAGAGTAAGAACATTTTAAGTCCCATCTACCTGTATCGCTGCCCAATCAAGATACATTTGAGCATTACCCTGATCCTGTCAATAATTGAAAGACAATAAATCGATGGTTGTAGGAGAAAAAATGTGAAATGCACAACAGTTATCGCAAGTATAAATGCGAGTTTCATAGCTTTAACAACTGCTATTTTTGCATTTTTCTGCTCACCGGTGTAGTTGAAGATGATTTCTCGGGCTTAGAAGATTTCCCTTCCTCGCTGTTTCCCATGATTAATAACCAACTAGCTACTCTAGCAACTCAATAGAAGAGGAAGAAGTTCCCTTTATTCACCAATCAAATTAAGCTAAGAAGCTGTTCGGAAGACTTCAAGCTGAACAAACTGCATATATATAAATTGAAGTTACATCTCGGGTTTTCAAGAACATAAAGTTGGAAACTTTTAGGCTAGTTAAGGAAGATTAAAGCACAAAAGATCCTAAACTCCGATCTTCAAATACTGCAAATGGAGGAGATCCATTTATTCCTCAGATCGCATTCAGCATACACTCCACACTATCAGTCAATTAGAATTTTACAGGTTTAAGAATTCATCTTCACCAGAAAAATGCCTTAAAAGATAAGTTTTTAGAATTGCAGACTAGAATATGATTAGATAGATAATCTTGATTCAGATGATCAGATCTGAGTTATCAACTCCAGAGAGCACAGACCATGAAGGAATACAATCTTTTTAACATTTGATAAGTAAACACAAAGGACCACCTTTCCTTAAATCAAACGATCTTGTCTATTTCTCATTTTCCTAGTACTTCCCCAAGTTGATACCTTTGTTCAATACCGAGAATCCAAACGGGACAACAGGGAATAATTTGTGTATTCACTACAAAATTGACCTTTCTGGAAAGCATGTACTGTAAGTAATTAGACCTCATTCTTACACAGAATTTCAAAAGAATTACTTTTTAATATTCAACGAAAGGTAAAAAGAGGTAGAACCCAGGGGCGTAATTGTCCAATTGCAGCTCCCAACTAACACCGAGAAAGCTCGGACTAGAAGAAAACTTTGAACCCAAGGATAACCTCGTATGGAAGAACAAAGTTATCACCTTCAGTTTTCCAGGAACACACACAACTGGAACTCAAACACAAATCACGAATCCTATTATCCTTAATTAACTCGAAAAAAAATTAATTCACGGAATTAGCTAATCATCTAATTCGACAGTCATTTTAACATTCTGTTGCCCTTAAATTTGAAATGCTAAAAAAAAAAAATAATAATCAAAATTCCAAGAGAATTCAATTGAAAGATAGAAATTTCCCCGGAATTTTGACGCGAAACATTTACCTTAAACTCGAGAAGAAGCTCCGCGGAACACGGAATTCCGAAGAAGCTAACAGTCTGAAAAGGTCGACATTTTCTCTGTAAATTTTCTTTCCAGAAAAGAGCTCAGAAAAACAGAGAAGGGAGGAAAGTCGAGGAAGTGTGTTTATGGACCTCGTACACACAATAGAGAGAGAGGGGGAGAGACAAGGCGACATCCACGTCACGGAACACGTGTAGGGAAAGAGCAATGTACGATGTATGTATGGTGGGGGAGGGGCTAAGTTGTGTGGGTGAGCTGGCACCTAGAGAATCGCACCAGCGGATTCCAACGTCAACTCTGTCGTACACGTGGCGAATGGGGCTTCGATCTACGCGTCCCGCGCTTCGGCGTCTCACTGGCCAACTAATACCGCCAGTAATGTGGGTGACGTGGTCATATCGAAAACGATTTATTTAATCCAATCAAAGATGTAAAAAAAAAATATAATAAGAAAATAAATTGGAAGATTTAACGATATTGCATAGGATATTTCAAATCCGAAATGGTCTTGTCATTTGAATACTTAATAATTTTATTAAACGAACATATTAGGAAATCATAGTCGACATATTTTTCACGACACGATAGTCTATGACGTAAAAGTCTCTACAAGTCTAAATGAAATGTTTCCTAAGTTCCAAATAAAATCTAATTACATTTGCTTCAAACACAAAAGAGTAGCATCAAAACTAAAAGTAAGCAATTCGGGTTTAGGATCATGATAAATAACACAATAAATGCCTTAGAAACCGATACTATATTGTAGACACTGGAATATTTGTTAGGGATATAATACTACGAAAATATTATTCTTAGAAAAATATCCGACCGTTTCATGTTCACACATTATCCGTTTTGAGCATATAATATATCAATCTCGTCGTCTCATTATAAATAATCTGAGTTGACTTTGACCCAATCTAAATTAAAAGTGGACTCACATATATTTGTATCACAAAATAGTCACTTTATGCTATTTGTTTCAACAATATTCAATCTATTGTCATTCAAAATATCCGCAACTAATCAACACGGTTATTGATGTATGATACACGTAGAGTCTGTTATAATTATACAATATTATCGTTGATAACCTTTATTACGAGGAAATATGCTTGTAAACACGGTTATTGATGTATGATACACACAGAGTCTGTTATAATTGTACAATATTCTCGCTGATAATCCTTATTACGAGGAAATATGCTTGTAGACACGGTTATTAATTGATGTATGATACACGCAGAGTCTGTTATAATTGTACAATATTCTCGCTGATAACCCTTATTACGAGGAAATATGCTTGTAGACACGGTTATTGATGTATGATACATGCAGAGTCTGTTATAATTATACAATATTCTAGCTGATAACCCTTATTACGAGGAAATATGCTTGTAGACACGGCTATTGATGTATGATAAACGCAGAGTCTATTATAATTATACAATATTCTCGATGATAACCCTTATTACGAGGAAATATGCTTGTAGACGTGCGTTTATACATTGTTTATCTCCTTTAACGGTTAGATGCTATCTTTGTCTATAAATATAACACGAATATAATGCATGCATTAATTGTAAGAAGGTGCGCTACTTTGCTAGTTTGGATACACAACATTCCTTGTCTACAAGAAAGGTGTCGGTACACACGCGTTTATACACTGTTTGTCCCCTTGTAACGTTTAGATGCTATCTTTGTCTAGAAATGCAGCACGAATATAATGCATTAATTGTAATAAGGTCCGTTACTTTGTCAGTCTGGATACACAACATTCTTTGTCTACAGGAAATTTGCCAGTAGACACGTGTTTATACATTGTTTGTTCCCTTGTAACGTTTAAACGATATCTTTGTCTAGAAATACAACACAAATAATATAATGCATTAATAGTAACTAGCTAGTATTTTCACCCATGCGTTGCACGGGATTAATTTGAATATTTTAAAAATATTTGGATCGATATACAATTATATAAATTATAATAACAAATATTATATAGTGCAATTGATGAAATGTGTGATATCATTAATTGAATTCGAGCAAATAATTGCACAATTACCTATGAAATGCACAAACAAATTTTTTTATTACATTTAGTTAATAAAATTATATATATATATATATATATATATATATATATATATATATATATATATATCAAAACATTAATGGTAATAATTATATAAAAAAATCCAATAACCCATGTTTAATTGTAAATATACTATTTTTATGGATTTATTGTAATTATTAGTTTAATTATCATAATAATATATATGTCCATATATTAGTATAATTATTAGACACAATGTCGTAGTATTGCGTGTTTAGTACGTAGTACTTTTAAAATTTTAATATGTTTACTTATTAATAATTTTATAGTATGTTACTTTGCTAGTTGATAAAGAATTAATTCCTCTCAGTATTGAAGTGTATAGCAGTGTATGTAAAATACTAAGATCATCCTAGAATTTGACCCAAAAGAAACTGTTTTATTAATGGTTCTTCCATAGACTTAGAGAGAAGGGAGAGCATAGCTTTATGGTTTGTTTAGAGAGAGAGAGGAATGGGCCAATCTATATACACAATATTCCTGCTTCATTCGAATGACCAAGTACCTTTTATATGTGCTTATCCTCTAGTATTTATATTTTTAGCTACGCTTAAGATAAAGCATATGGTTTTATTTTGGGATTGTTGATTAAATAAACATCACCAATAGCAAATAAAACATAACGTGACTTAAATATATTTTTTTAGATATCTCAGTTTCACTAAACTATATCCTGAACCCAATTAATCAACCCAAGTCCATGAAAAATAGTAATCGAGCTTGCTCGACTTCAACAATCAACACCAAAATGTACACTTTTATACACACAAAAAACTCTAATCTTAAGAGAAAGTGAATTTTATATACTGATTTTCAACTGTAGAACTATTATCTTGAGTGTGTTTTTCCTTTTTTTTTTTTTTTCTTAAAAAAAAAATTGGTGGGGAGGGGGGCGAGGGCGCTTTCCCATCACTAATCACTTCCCATTAATTGTCTAAATCATAAAAAGTCAATGTTCAATAGTAGCACTTCCACGTTAATGTAAGGGCATTGGCGATTGATTGAGGCTAAAGTGACGGACTAATGCCAAGTCGTATTTGTTGGCGCAGCAAGTGACAATTTTTCTTAGTGGGCGCTCCTATAAACAAAAATGTAAATTATTGATTGATCACTTTATATGCATTAGCTAAGCGTGATGCTCTTTATTTTTTATTATCTGTTTACTATTAATAATGATAAGATGTTATTAATTATATATTATGATGATTTATATTGTTTTTATATTTATTCGTACAAATTATAATTTACATGGAAACATTATTTACATTTAAATAGTAATAATACAACTTTATGATATTAATAAATAAATACACTTATTAGAGATTTTGTATTTTTAAATAAAGTTTAAGTTATAGTAACACTACACATACTCCCACATTTTATTTCATTTTCTACTCTCTGCGAACATGTCATTATTTGATTCATTCAAAAAATATGAGTTACAATTTTTATTACTTTCTTTTCATCTGTCTTTTTCAATGAGATTGAGATACATGATCTTTGTAGTACATTTATCATTTTCCTTTCAGTTATAGCAAATGTGTTACCTATGCTATGAGAATACTAGCAGCTAAAAATTTACATGGTAGGATGAAGAGTTAATGCCCAAAATGGTCCTCCGACTATGGCCTTTTCTTAATTTAGTGCCTTGACTTTTAATTGCACCCAAAGTGGTCCCCACACTATTCAATTTTAAGCCAATTTGGTCTCCGTTAGTTTTGGCGTGAATACGCCGTTAAGTAGAAGGGCAAAACAGACAATTTATATTGTTTGTGGTTTTGACCTTTGACCGTAAGTATATATGTATATTTTCATCTCGTTTGCGTCTCTTTCCCCTTGTTCGTAGAAACCAACGCCCTCTGTCTCTCGTTTTCATCTCTCGACTACAAGAGACCGGCGACTATGGTGCTGCTACGGCGAAGTTCTCGTTCCGGTGGCTTGAAGCATGGGACCTGGAGGAAAGGAGAAGGAGAAAGCTGTATCAACTACAAGGTTTTATAATATTTACCTGTATATGTATATGCCAACTTGTTGATTTTCACAATTGTTTCATTGGCATGTAATATATATATATATGTCTGGTTATCTGCATATGTTAACCCTTTGAATATTCCTGTTCTTGTAGCTTGAAAACTACCAACGCGGTTGATGTTCTGGATTCTGCGGTTCTCACTCGTCTCATTGATATCTTGAAGACATCATCCCCGGATGTGCAGAGAAAAGTTGCTTACATCCTCGAGTTTGTTTCAGTTGTTGAACCATGCACTGAAAAGATAATCTCTATTGACATAGAATCCGGTTTAGATGTTGTTTTTAAGCAGGAATCCTTGAAAGGTATAAGATACTTGTGCATGACTTTCGATCATCAGAGAATGCTTTCATCATTTCTGTTTCTCAATTTTTCGTGACCTGAAAAACTTCTTGAGAATACAAGTTTTTTGATAGAACTATTAGCTTAATGCATATGAAGTTTATCTCGTCTTCTGCTTTTATTAGCAGAGGCAGATTTTGATGGCCAGAAACCGGAACTACATGCCCTCGAAATTGAAGAAGCTGGTTATGCTATATCTGCAGCATCTCACCTTCTAACGAAACTACTGGACTTTGAGCATTTTCGGCATACAATAGACGCATACCACTTCACTAAACTGCTGCGAGGGGTCCTCAAGTCCGACATCCCTCTTTACCACAAAGATTGGGTCGCTGCATGCCTTGTCAAACTCAGCTCTCTATTCGGCCCGGCTTCGAGAACCCGATCAACATAGAGCTGAGGTGACTCTCTACGAGACGATCCCGAGGCTGGTAGACCAGATGAAAACCTCGTTTTCACCCGAGGTACAAGAGGCTGCAGTCGTGGAACTGAACAGGATTATATCCAAAGGAGTGGTGGACTCCACCCGGGCCGTCTCTGCCGAGGAGGGAATCTTCTCGCTGGTGAAGCTCATAGAGAACGGGACCGAGCGGGCTGTGGACGCGGGGCTAGCAATTCTGTATAATCTAAGCATGGACAGCGAAAACCACGCGGCTATCATAGCAGCAGGAGCAGTCCCGGTTTTGAGGAGGATCGTGCTCTCACAGAGGTCTCATTGGACCCGGGCCCTTCGTTTGCTTAGGAATTTACCCAACTGAAAAGCACCAAAAAATCAAAAAAAAAAACATGAATGAAATGCAAATATAGTACAGGATATATGTCTGTGTTCAGAAGAGAAACCATTTCAGATTCTTTACACCAAAGATAGTGCTTTACAGGCTGGAGGTTTTACTTGTGTTCTGCTCCAAACTGTGAATGGAAATGACACATTGACAGGTAAAAAGATGATGATTAATAAATTGGTCTTGTGAAGATTATGAAATAAATTGATACAGCTTTCTCCTTCTCCTTTCCTTCAGATCAAAGGATGTGGGGTTCCCTAAGAATTTACAAATAAAATCTTAGGCTCTTTGGCCTTCACTGTCATAATGAAGAAACGGTACTCTTTTTGATGCTCTGTGTTTTATTTGCTGACTGCCTATTCGCTGGGATCGCCAAGTGTGCAAGCAAGGTGTCGATCCGCAAGGACTCCGTCAAGAAGCAGGCGAAGAAGCTTTAAACTACATACCAACACTTGAATTACCCTTTTTACCCCTCATTTTAACACCCATTTGACTCTAAATCTAACGGATGACCTTTTTGGCTTGAAATTGAATAGTCTGGGGACCACTTTGGGTGCAATTAAAAGTCAAGGCACTAAATTAAGAAAAGGCCATAGTCGGAGGACTATTTTGGGCATTAACTCGTAGGATGAAGGTGTCAAGTTTCATGCATCCCTCTTTTAATTTATCTATAGTTTAGTTTATTGACCATCGCACCACTTTTAGTTAGCATGTATTTAAAATAAAATAATTAAGGCAAACTCTCCCAAACTCCCAATTATTCATTATATACATATTAGTGGAATATCCATTGAGATATTTTTTTTTTAGAAAAAAGGAGGGAGAGACCCGAGAACAATTATGATCCACCTTTGTCAGGTGTCATCCTAACTCTTTTCATGTGAGGATGTCTCTAAGTTCTACCGAGAGAATGTTGAATTCAATCCAATATTTGTTCTTGCAATGAGCAACCTTTGCCAACCGGTTTGCAACTTCATTTTACTCACAAAGGAGTAAAGTTAATAGTGATTTGACAATCTTTATTCAGCCGCATGCAGGCTTGCACAATGCTTGCACATGGTCCTATCAGTTCAGGACCATTGGCAAGCTAATCCACTACGCATTGAGAATCACTGAAGACATGAGTTTTTTTCTTTCCAACAGCCCAAGCCCATCTGAGACCGACATAAAGCGCCCAGAGTTCTCCTTCCGTCGGATAGTACTGCTACGAAGAACACCACCGCATCTAGTGACTAAGCTTGGGGAATCCCTTGAGATATTTACGTCTTCCATAAAATACATATTGCCTACACTTAAAGATTTACAATGATTATCAGATTTTCTCCTTAAATTGTGGGTCCAACTCCTCCATATCACCTTATAATCTTCTCTCTTATTTTATCTTCAATCATTCTCATCTATATCCCTAGTACCACATGTCCACGTGTAAGCCCAGGGATCTGCTAAAATAATTTTTAGGAAGGGCAGTAGCAATATCGGCCGCCGGGTCGTACTTATAATTTAGAGTGATCTACGGCCAATACAGACCCAATCCAGCGGAGGAGAACGAGCCACGCTTTACAATCCAACTGCCAACGATGAAAGGGAAAGCATCTCTACACTTACATGCTCATGTGGGCCCCGTTACAGCTTTTGCTGATGTCGGTGCATTTTTGGCCCATGATTCGACGTGTCTCATCGACAACCATTTCAGCAGCCGCGGGCCCCACCCTGTTTCCTAAGCCAGCTCATCCTCACGACCTTTCACATACATGTCCGCCTAACCTTTTTATGTACGCATCGATTCATTAATCTTTATTATTATTTTTATTATTATTGCGTAGCATGATAATGCAAGTGAAAATAATAATAATAATTTTTTTTTTCTTTGGGGGAGGACGTGTGTTCATCACGGGAAATCAAGGCCGTTGAATAGTGATAAAGGGTATGGAGGTACAAAGCGCTCATCACGGTGGAGAGAGAGAGAGAAAGGGACAATGGTCTGACGTGGTGGCCTTTACCGACAGAGTGACGTGTCTACAAGCACATGAGTTTACCCAGTGACTAGGATAGCCGATGGTTTGCGAAATGTGGGACCCAGTTGACGTGGACTACATGGTGATGTCTTTGATAAGTTTTCCTAGGCGATCTGATAGAGATGTTCCAACCATAATTTAGTCTCTTTTTTTCTTTTTTTTTTCCTTAATGGGCCGACAGCCCGAGATTTAATACGATTTACTAATTGTCGGCCTGATAAAAATTTAGGCTATCTGAGCATTAGTCCACAAGCCCAATACACCCATTTCGGCTAGGCTCAGCTTTCAAGTGCACATAGACCGTAGTCCACACAACGGTATAAACGACATATCAATGGTGTTGTGTATAAACGACATATCAATGGTCCAAAAACACATAAAGTATATTATGTTAACTTATAAAATATATTATTCGTCAGAGTGAGGAAGTGCCTAATGGGTAACTATACAACTTGATTCATTGTTGCAAGGCTACTAGTGAGAAATTGGTAATTAAACTAAGATTTGATCATATCTTTAGAGAGCATAATAAGGTGACATAGTATATTGTAAGACAATCCGTAGTTGACCAAAGAGGTTTCTCCCCTCATTGCCCTCCCAATTGAAGGCTTAGGATGTGTTAGGGGCAACCATTGGAGCAGTTAGGGTGGCTGATCAAATGCTTTGTCGGGCGAGGCAGGGAGGCCTTGGATTAAGAATTCAATCTTTTAAAAGAAGAAGAGTAATGCAAGCCCAAGAAGAGTAATGCAATCATCCCAATGTAACTGTCATTATTTTTTCCAAAGGCATTTTAATATTAAAGTTATTATAAACCCACATTAAATTTTAACCAGAGATTTAAAAATGCATGTAAAAGCAGTAGAGTGGACTAGAGCACATGGCAAACTGCACACTGCATCTATCTTGATGACTTGATCCAGCTGAGTTGACACAACAGATACAGCCACAGACATGACAGTGGCGATGAGTAATACTACGTGGGGATTCCATGTGTTTTTGGCAGTAGTTCTGACGGCAATGGTGGTCGTTCCTAGATGTAAAGCCACGTGTTCTTTTCCGGCCATCTTTAATTTCGGCGATTCCAACACCGACACCGGAGGTTTCTTCGCGGCTTTCCCGCCTCTGGTGCCTCCCTATGGCATCACCTACTTCAACAAACCTGTGGGACGGACAACCGACGGCAGAGTCATTGTTGATTTTCTTGGTAACTACATCGATCCTCTAACTTTATGTATATATTAATCAATGAATCATACGTTGTTACGTGAGTGTTTGGCAAATAGCTGTTAGCTGATTGAATTAGTGGGTTTGACTAGTTGATAAGATTAGGTATGGTAGAAAGATGTTTGGTAAATTAACTATTACAACTTGTAAAATTATTTTAAGTGTATAATTCATGTTTTGAGCAATTTTTTTTTTTTTAAATTTTTTTAGCATTTTGAAACAATAAACTGTTACAGAACAATGATTAACCAAACACTCATATTGACTATTTAATCATATAAAACAGCTAATAGTGATCAAACAAGCTAAAATTATCTTATAAATTATGTTACCGAATATGGTGTATATGTATGTAACATGTGCAGGCTAGTTTATGTTTTGTCGGAATTGAATTTGTTGCTGGATTGATCTGATGCGCATGCAGCACAAGGTTTAGGATTGCCATTCCTGAGCCCATACTTGAAGTCAATTGGATCAGATTACAGACATGGCGCCAACTTTGCAACAGTGTCTTCAACTGTCATGCTGCCCCATAGTTTCCCGTTTGATAGCGGGGTCAGCCCCTTTTCCCTGGCAATTCAGTTCAACCAATTCAAGCAGTTTAAGGTTATGGTTGATGAAGAAGAAGAACATCATTCCTACGACTATGGTACAGTACAACAATAATAACTCCCTGCTTCCTAGTTAATTCCGAACAATATAATGTGCAGATTATGTTTGTGGCAGGGAATACAAAACTGCCACCCAAAAACATATTTGGAAAAGCACTGTATACATTCTACATTGGCCAAAATGACTTCACTCTCAACTTGACATCACTGGGAATAAGTGGAGTCAAGCAGTTTTTACCCGAAGTGGTTGGTCAGATCGTTAAAACCATCAATGTACGTAAAAACAACACAACTAACCAACGTATTCTGATGCAAAACTTCATTCTGTTTTCATTCCAGCAACATAGTACTATATATATATATATATATATATATATATGCAATGTGATTGCCATCATCTGATCTATCAGGATATTTATGCATTGGGGGGCAGAACATTTTTCATCCTGAATCTTGCACCAGTTGGATGCTATCCAGGGTTTCTGGTGAAGCTTCCTCACAACGCTTCTGACGTAGACCAGTTCGGCTGCCTCAAATCCTACAATAATGCAGTGGTGGACTATAACAACATGTTGAAAGATGCGCTGAGACAGACAAGGAAAAATCTTAAGGATGCAAATGTGGTATATGTGGACACTCATACTATCCTCCTGGAGCTCTTCCAGCACCCCACATCCCACGGTACGTATATTAACACAGACAAAACTCTAGGACTACCTTAAAACTAGGCATGTTTTAATATATGTTGTTGTTTAATTTGTCTGCAGGGTTGAAGTTTGGAACAAAAGCTTGCTGCGGGTATGGAGGAGGGGACTATAACTTTAACAAGGAAGTGGTATGTGGAAACACAAAAGTTGTGAATGGACAGAAAGTGAGTGCAGAAGCTTGTGAGGATCCATACAACTATGTGAGCTGGGATGGATTTCATCTTACAGATGCAGCAAACAAACTCACTGCACACGCCATTTTCAATGGCTCTTATTTTGATCCACCATTTTCACTTCACCACTTCTGTGATATCGTCCATCCTATAGGCTAGCTAGCTAGCTCAAAACAAAATATATATATATAGTTCTTCCATTTCTTGTGGATTGTTGATTGATTAATGGAAAAACACATACCAACACATCTTTTAAATTTCATATCAGAACCACCTAATACTAAAGGTCATCATATGCTTTTGAATTTCTTCATCACCCAATAAAAAGATAATAGAATATTTCATGTATTGCTCGTAGCATGTCACAAAGTAATCGACCGAATATAGATGCAAACTAGAAGTGTATGTGAACTAGAGGACATGTCATGGTAATATATAGCAGCTAATGGATGGATGATAATATTAGCTATAATTCCAAAAATGATTTGTGGTCTAATGGTTGATATTATTGTAAGGAAGATTTGAATACAAAGAATAGAGGAAGTAACGTACATTGGATTGATAGCTTAACGAATGTTACGTGAATTATGGAAATATTATAATTACATTTATGATATCTACACTATATATTACTCCCAATGTATTACAGATCGATGATATGAACAATAATAATAATAATCATTTTTCATTCTTATTTCTGTCTAAATCTCTCCCTATATATACAGACATGAAAGCGGTGACGAGTAATGCGTGGGGATTGTGTGTGTTTTTGGCAATATTCTTGACGGCGACAGTGGTGCCTGGATGTGAAGCCACGTGTTCTTTTCCGGCCATCTTCAACTTCGGCGATTCCAACACCGACACCGGAGGTTTCTACACAGCTTTCCCAGCTCTGTGGCCTCCCTATGGCATGACCTACTTCCAGAAACCAACCGGCCGGACAACCGACGGCAGAGTCATTGTTGATTTTCTCGGTAATAATTACTTTCAATAAATTAAATATGCATAGGCAACCATTATTTTAAGGTGTGCCCGTTATAATATTAGTCTGCAAAAAATCATATCACAAAAAAATAAACCAGATTATTTATCATAGGTGATCGGCTGAAATCAAGAAGTTAAAAGTTAATTTTACGACTTCAGCTAAAAGTCAAACTTTGTGATTACTTTCAACAACCTAAATCATTTTTGTTCTGATCTGTTGTTGATGGTTTGACGTGCAGCACAAGGTTTAGGATTGCCATTCTTGAGCCCATACTTGAAGTCAATTGGATCAGATTACAGACATGGCGTCAACTTTGCATCAGCGGAAGCCACTGCTCGGCTGCCGCATAGTTCCCCGTTTGATTCCTGGATCAGCCCTTTTTCCCTGGCAATTCAGTTCAACCAATTCAAGCACTTTAAGGTTATAGTTGATGAACATGATTCCTACGACGTTGGTACGTACAATAATAACTCCCTACCTAGCTAATTCCGAAATCCAAACAATATTGTTTTTTCCTGATTCACATAGAGATTGTGTGTTCTATCAGGGAATACAGAACTGCCACCCAAAAACATATTTGGAAAAGCACTTTATACACTCTACATTGGCCAAAATGACTTCACTGCCAACTTGACATCACTGGGTATAAGTGGAGTCAATCAGTTCTTACCTGAAGTGGTTGGTCAGATCCCTAAAACCATCAAGGTTCATTCCAGCAACATAGTACTATATATGCAATATAATGACACTTTTTAATTTTATCAATGTTACATTGTAGTAGTACAACATAGTACTATTCAATGTGATTACATTCTTGACTGCCATCATCATCTATGATCTATCTATCAGGATATTTACTCACAAGGGGGCAGAACATTTTTAATTCTGAATCTTGCACCTATTGGATGCTATCCAATCTTTCTGGTCGAACCTCTTCCTCACAACGCTTCTGATATAGACCAGTTCGGGTGCCTAATATCGTACAATAATGCAGTAGTGGACTACAACAGCATGTTGAAAGATACAGTGAGAAAGACGAGACAAAATCTTAAGGATGCAAATGTGATTTATGTGGACACTCATAGTATCCTCTTGGAGCTCTTCCAGCACCCAACATCCCACGGTATACTAGCTAATGTTAATAACTAATCATACCCTCTAAACCAATCAGTTAAAAGCCATTTACCAAACAAGGTCAATGTATATATGTTTTAACTTTTAATGTTGTTGTTTGTGTAAAGGATTGAAGTATGGGACAAAAACGTGCTGCGGGGAGGGGGGAGGAGACTATAATTATAACAAGAAATTGTTGTGTGGAATTGCAAAAGTTGTGGATGGAGTGATAGTGAGAGCAGAAGCTTGTGAGGATCCATACAACTACGTGATGTGGGATGGATTACACACCACAGACGCAGCAAACAAACTCGTTGCACAAGCCATTTTCAGTGGCTCTTATTTTGATCCTCCATTTTCACTTCATCACTTCTGTGATATTCATCCTATAGGCTAGCTAGCTGAAAACAATATATATACTCTTGTACTGTATTTATATGGATAAAGAATATTCATCCATCCGCTTTATGTAAAAAAAAAAAAATATTTCCACTCATTAAACTTGTTAATATTGATTGTTACAAACTCCGAAAAGAGTGGTTGATCGAGTTGCTGAAACATGATCGATTTTCCTACTATAAGATTATTATTTCAATTTTTATACACAATTTTCCTCTTGGGTGTAATGTGTGGACTATTGCAATAAACTAGCGGTGTGGACACTACTAGAGGACATGACAATTAATATAACACGGTTCTCTCTCTATATATATAGATAATCAGGTGAGAACTAACTTTAACTTGCGAACTGCGAACTTGTGAAGATTGCACCACACTTACTACATGATTGCACCGCCCCTGAATATGTTTGGAAACCGTAGCAATGCAATCATGTAGTAGTTGATTCACAAGTTCCCAGTTTATAAGGGTGATTAGAAAAATCTCTCCCTATATATAAGTACGTACTATACTATATGGAGTCTATATCTGTTGATCGAGCTGAGCTAACACGTACTACCGATACTGTACACACAGACATGAAAGGGGCGATGAGTAACAAGGTGAGGGGGTTGTGTGTAGTGTTTTTGGCAGTTTTGACGGCAACGGCGGTGCCTGGATGCGTAGCCAAGTGTTCTTTTCCGGCCATCTTTAACTTCGGCGATTCTAACACCGACACCGGAGGTTTCTGGGCAGCTTTTCCGGCTCAGCGCCCTCCGCACGGCATGACCTACTTCAAGAAACCGGCCGGACGGGCCACCGACGGCAGAGTCATCCTTGATTTTCTCGGTAATTACTTTCACTAACTTAATTACATATTTGTCGTGTATAGTACAATTATCTGTCTGGGCAGCGGTTTCAGACTTTCTCGGTAATTCACGTTTCAAGAACTCCTAAAAGAACTAAAAAAGAGCAAACAAACAAACAGACAGTGCAAAAAAAATCATGTATGTGTTGGTCCACTTCCTGCTAGAATATGACCATGCATGCATATATGTCAATTATTGATGCCTTATGGTCCCAATTCTGATCTTGTTGTCTTTGACAAAGTAAGAAAAAGAGGAAAAAAAATCTGCTTTATGTGATCTGAGGTTGGTTGGGTTTGATTCAAACATCATATCCTTAATTAAACATTTGAAACATGTTTTAGCATTAACGTTAATGGAAGTTTGATGCATGTGCAATAGCACAAGGTTTAGGATTGGCATTCCTGAGTCCATACTTGAAGTCAATAGGATCAGATTACAGAAATGGTGTCAACTTTGCAACATTGGCTTCCACTGTTAGGCTGCCGCATAGTTCCCTGTTTGATACTGGTGTCAGCCCTTTCTCCCTCGCAATTCAGTTCAACCAATTCAAGCAGTTTAAGGTTATGGTTGATGAACAACAACAACAACAACAACAACAACATTCCTACAACCATGGTACAATATATAACTCCCTGCTGATTCCTAGTTAATTCCGAACAAATTAAATTTTCCCTGATATGATTGAGCTAAGCCAACACATTATATTATATTATTTCAGGGAATACAAAACTACCACCTAAAAACATATTTGGAAAAGCACTGTACACATTCTACATTGGCCAAAATGACTTCACTGGCAAATTGGCATCACTGGGCATAACTGGAGTCAAGCAATTCTTACCAGAAGTGGTTGGTCAGATCGCGAGCACCATCAAGGTAAAACAACGTAACTAACTAACTATAACTATGAACAGATACTACATTGTAACAGAGTCAGTAGTACTCAAAAAAAAAAAACTATAACATAGTCTGCTGCAACTAATAACTTAGTACTATGCAAATGCGATTCTTGAATCTTGAATCTCAAGTGTCTGTCATCAGGATATTTACGCGTTGGGGGGCCGAACATTTTTCATTCTGAACCTAGCACCAATTGGCTGCTATCCAGCATTTCTGGTTGAACTTCCTCACAACATTTCTGATATAGACCAGTTTGGGTGCATGAAATCGTACAACAATGCAGTAGTAGACTACAACAACATGCTGAAAGATGCACTGAGACAGACAAGACAAGATCTTAAGGATGCAAATGTGATATATGTGGACACTCATAGTATCCTCTTGGATCTCTTCCAGCACCCCACATCCCACGGTATACTAATTAATTAAGAACACAAGACACCTTTAATTTAATACTACCTTAATAATTAATACTATGTATGTTTAATTTTAATGATGTTTGTGTGCAGGATTGAAGTATGGAACAAAAGCGTGCTGCGGCTATGGAGGAGGGGACTATAACTTCAACAAGGAAGTGTTCTGTGGAAACACGAAAGTTGTAAACGGACAGACAGTGAGCGCAAGAGCTTGTGAGGATCCATACACCTATGTGAGCTGGGATGGAATACACGCCACAGACGCTGCAAACAAACTCACTGCAAAAGCCATTTTCAATGGCTCTTATTTTGATCCTCCATTTCCACTCCAACACTTCTGTCATATCCACCCTATAGACCAGCCTACCTAGCTGAAAACAAATTAAAACACTACTTCAGTTCCTCCGTTTAATTTCTTAGCTTGTTAAAATGTTTGGCAGATGTAATGTACATGCATCTTTATGTAGTGAGTGTTAATTTTATATTGATCAGATGGGATAGGCTTTTGAGTAATAAAGTTGTTAATTATAGTTTGAATTAATTACTATGTTGAGTTGATTTGGTTAACCTTACCTTACTCATAATCTAACAACATTCATGTTACATAAAATGGGTGGTTGAATATAACTGAATATAGGAAGTATTTAATATAGTTTTCTACTTGGGTTACATTGAATTAATGTTGTAATTAATTTTTAAAGGTTCTTTGTCTGTCTAGTGGCCGATGGAGCATGAACCTTAGCTATAACACTATAAAAATTGTGAGCTATATATATATATATATATAAAAGCATTATATATACGACATGAAAGAGGCGATGGGTAATGGGTGGGAATTGTGTGTGTTTTTGGCAGTTTTAAAGGCAACGGCAGTGGCCGGAGGATGTGAAGGCAAGTGTTGTTTTCCGGCCATCTTTAACTTCGGCGATTCCAACACCGACACCGGAGGTTTCTGGGCAGCTTTTCCGGCTCAACGTCCTCCCCATGGCATGACCTACTTCAACAAACCGGTCAGCAGAGTCATCGTTGATTTTCTTGGTAAATTCAATATTTGTTGTGTCAACTTTTATTAATATAATTAACGTTAATAAGTTGGTTGATCTGATTAAATTAATGGAAGTTTGATGCTTTGCATGTTCGTCAGCACAAGGCTTAGGATTGGCATTCCTGAGTCCATACTTGAAGTCAATTGGATCAGATTACAGAAATGGTGCCAACTTTGCATCATTATATTGGCTTCCACTGTTAGGCTGCCACATAGTTCCCTGGTTGATACTGGTATCAGCCCTTTCTCCCTAGCAATTCAGTTCAACCAATTCAAGCAGTTTAAGGTTATGGTTGATGAAGAAGAACAACAACATGGTACACTATTACCTTAATTATTAATTTTCCCAGAAGATTGAGATAAGCCAATTCAGAATATTATATGTGTGTGTGTCAGGGAATACAAAACTGCCACCCAAAAACATATTTGGAAAAGCACTGTACATATTCTACATTGGCCAAAATGACTTCCTTGACTATATTGTCGACTTGACATCACTGGGTATAAGTGGAGTCAAGCACTTCTTACCCGAAGTGGTTGGCCAGATCGCTAAAATCATCAAGGTATGTAAAAACAACATATAAACATATACTAGCTACAATGTAATAGAGTTAGTAGTACTCAATTTTATTTTTTTTTAAATTAATGTGATTCTTGAATCTTGAATGTGTCATTATTAGGATATTTACTTGTTGGGAGGCCGAACATTTTTGGTTCTGAATCTTGCACCAATCGGCTGCTATCCAGTATTTCTGGTCAAACTTTCTCACAACACTTCTGATTTAGACCAGTTTGGGTGCCTCAAATCCTACAACAATGCAGTGGTGGACTACAACAACTTGCTGCAAGATGCACTGAGACAGACAATACATGATCTTAAGGATGGAGATGTGATATATGTGGACACTCATAGTATCATCTTGGAGCTCTTCCAGCACCCCACATCCCATGGTATACATACTAACACCATAAATTAAAACTATATTACTAAGTACTACTGACTCCATTACAATGCAGTATCTGTTCATAACTTTACATTAATTAATACCAACTATATATGTATTTATTTATTAACGAGGTAAACCGCACTCACTCCTCACTATGTGAGTATGTGGGTAAAGCCCTCGCCCTGTGACCCTAGCCGGCAAAGAGCCACAAGGAGGTAAATCAGCCTAGGTTACCCATAGCTGACCGGCACAAACTCAAGGGCTTGAGGTTCGAACCCACGACCTCTCGGCTGCAGGTGTAACTCTCTTACCACTTGAGCTGCCCTTACGGGCCAAACCAACTATATATGTATGTTTTAATATAATGTTGTTCATTGTTTGCCCGCCTGCAGGATTGAAGTATGGGACAAAAGCGTGCTGTGGGTATGGAGGAGGGGACTATAACTTCAACAGGGAAGTGTTCTGTGGAAACACGAATGTTGTGAACGGGCAGAGAGTGAACGCAGGAGCTTGTGAGGATCCATACAACTATGTGAGCTGGGATGGATTTCATCTTACAGATGCAGCAAACAAAGTAGCTACACAGGCCATTTTCAGTGGCTCTTATTTTGATCCTCCATTTCCAATCCACAACTTCTGTGATATCAATCCTTTAGGCTAGCTATCTAGGCTAAAAACAAAACAGGCTAGGATAGTTCTTCCGTTTAATTTCTTGTTGAAATATATGTTTGTAATTGTCAGATCAAAGCCTTTTCTGATCTGATCTCTTTAAGTCAAGGAAAACATGAGTCTTTAATTTGCTTGACAACAATTGATCAAACTCTTGAGGAAATTAAAACATGATTTAGTACAATTTACCAGAATGTTGTGTTGACATATATGTTTTTGATTCAGATCAGTTAATTTTATGAACACAGACAGATAATTTAACTCGATGATGGTTACTCATGAAACAACTTGGGAAATTTGATTTTTTGGGGTTTTTTTTTTTCATTTAATAAAATCCATAATAAAGGCAGCATGGATTTCGAAGATAGGGAATGGACCAATCAGGTGGAGGAAAGCCTCCACGTTTCACATACACACAAATCTCAACTTATGTTGTCCTTTAGAAAGAAAAACATTGTGGATAGACCAAAAGACTTTTGTTCCATTTTTATCTAATATTTTTTTGTAAATTCACAAAGAGCCACACCAAAGAGAACAGTAGTGGCCTAATGATGGCAAGCGCAGCTTCCACTTCCATGGCGGCGACAGCCGTCTTCAGCCCAAGATTCGCCGTCTACTCCGCCCCCAACCGCCGCTGTGCGTTGCCGTACCCACCGCTACCCAGAGTTTCCGTTCCTGTTTTTTCTGCCCCCCTCAAACTAAAGGGTATTCTCTTTTTCCCACTCTTTCTTTTTAGCAATTTGTTCCTTGGAAGTTTGAAGGTGAAGGGGGTAAGAGGTAAAGAGGGGCTTCTGTTTTATAGCCCTTAATTAATGTGAAATGCCCTTTTCTAGAATTTTACTTTAAAGGTGGAATCTTTACAGCTTGAATGATGCTGCAATTAACATATTCGTTCATAAAGTTGGAATCTTTACATTAAGCCCTTGTTTTTCTTTCTGAACTTTAGGGGGTTCCTTACTTCTCTGATTATATTGAATTGTATGGATGCAGTCTGGTAATCTGATTAGTATAATTTGTATGATGAATGACCAATTTGAGTATATTTGGAGGTGAAACTACCTGATCATGTTTATATTCCTGATAAACACTAAGAGATCATGTTGATGGCCACAGCATTGCTCTGGTTCCTCTAATAGTGAGATTTACCTGTGGGCAGGAAAGCTTTTGCTCTCTTTCTGAACTATGCATTGCCAGAACTTCTGTTTTTCTTTGCATTAGTTTATCGGCTTATCATGTCTCCACTAATTTTCTTAAACAGAACCCAAGAGGTCTTCTCTTCTGCAGGTCAAAGCATCTTCATCTGAGGATACATCTATTGATGCTAATGAGTTGTTTACTGATCTAAAAGAAAAGGTATGGTGGATTATGTGTAGCCAAATTGAATTTCTGCCTTCTCCACTGCATTTTGTTTTCTGCAAGATTTCGTCTTCATTCTGAACTTTGAGCATTTTCTTGATATGCTGTTACTGCATTGGTATTAGTTTCGTTTTCATCCAACTCATTTCTTCTTTCTGCTCATACTTTTAGTGGGATGCCCTTGAAAACAAGTCCACCGTACTTCTTTATGGAGGTGGGGCAATCGTTGCAGTTTGGCTCGCTTCAACACTTGTGGGTGCCATCAACTCAGTTCCTCTGGTAGGTTGCTAAGCTTTTTGCATTTGGTTTGCAGTCCTTTCTGCATCTCCACACTTATTCAAGTCACCACTGTTTTTTTTTTTTCTGCAGACATTTATAGGATGCAATTATTTTCTATAGATTCCATTTTATGGTCATTGTTCTATCTATTCTAAAATGCTATACTTTTCTTCTCTAGCTTCCCAAAATCATGGAGCTCGTGGGGCTCGGATATACTGGATGGTTTGTCTATCGTTACCTTCTCTTCAAGGTATGACTCAGGAGTACCCCAATCATGTTGCTTATACCTAGCTCGTTGTTGATTATTGCGTTCATGGTTAGAAGTATTTGAGATTGACTTGCAAGAAACCCTCAGTTATTATCAACCTGTTGATGTTATACTAATCTGTATATCAGAACATGTATCCTCATTAGCAGTCTAACTAGCTAGATGTGAATTTCTTTTTCGTATTTGCAGTCACGCAGGAAAGAACTGGCAGAAGACATTGAAGTGTTGAAGAAGAAGATCTCGGGATTTGAGTAGATGCAAAGGTGAACCCCAGCATCATTTCATATTGATCTGTGCTACATTTTCATCGCATATAGTATTATTAGAGGCATAATCTCTAATAACAAATGAAGGCTTCCTATGTAGGAGTACTTGTGTTTTGTTTAAGGTTTGTCTTGCAATGAGATTCTGTATTCAACTTGATCTGTGTTTAAGAATCAGCATTCCCCAGCTACACAAACATCTTTCTGTAAATACTGCATTGTCTGTACTATGTATTTTTGGATGACTTAAAAGCATGTAAATCCTTGTTTTGTTCAGTTCCATGTTTTCACTCAACAAAACACAAGATTACAAATACCTTATCTAAATCACATGGACTACAGAACACCAAAATCTCATGTGTGAATTCATTAAACAACTATCTAAAGCCAATCTGTGAATCCATTCCTTGTTCTAAACTTCAAATACATAACCAAATCAAGTTGAAGATTGCAGAAAAGCATACATTCTAGCATTACCAGTCCACAATCTGCTCAAAAAGAAAATAGAAAAACACAGACTTTACCAAATCAACCACACAGATAACTAAAAGAGCAAATATTATTCCATCCATTTGATCAAAAGCACAAAACTTCATATATGAAACCCAATGCACAAGGCTTCATTGTATCACTTAAAACGTTACAAATAAGTTCTCCCCTCTCTACTTAAACTGACATGAAACTCCACAGAGATATATAACTCAATACTTGAGGGGTTTCAACTATCTATATCTTATCAATGTCCTCATCCTCAAACTCGAGATAATCATCAGCAGCACCCTCATCTTCTTCATCCAATCCACCAGCAATGCCCTCGTTGAGCCTCGTGTTCTCTGGCAACTCTCCATATGCCTTCAACAATCTGGCCTCATCTGGCATGTACTTCAGAATAACATCAGCCTTATCATCCTGCCATCAGACAACCAAAGTTAAAAAGAGAAACAACAACATAGAAGACACTGTTAAGTGCTAACTAACTTATTATATAAGACATGATGAAATCATTCATAGAATTCTAGGTTATGATATGCTAAATTTCAGAGATGCAGAAAGGGCTTAAAATATCGAATCTTTCAATAAAAAGTGGGCAAATAAACACAAAAATAATAATTTTTGGGGAAATTCTTCGTTTTAAAAAAATAAGAAAGAAAAGATGATGGATTTTGCCTGATAATCACGGAGGCCGACGAGGATGATGTCACCGGCGGCGATCCAAACCTTCTTGTGCATCTTGCCACGGATGTGACAGAGGCGCTTGGTGCCGTCGATGCACATGGCTTCACAGCGGCCATTTCCGAGCATACGGAGGACCTGAGCGTATTCCTGCCCGTCCTCCTTGAAAACCAGCTCTCTCTTCTCGTCGTCGGCCTCGTTCTTCCCTCTCTTTCTGTTCTTGCCTCCCTTTCCCTTGTTCTTCGGCATGATAACACTCGCGCAAGCAAGACCTAATTCCCAGAAATCAACAAGTCTCGATTTTGATAAATTTCGGGGCGGGTTGGATTTTTATTCTGCCCTTTTCCCTTTCTCAAAAAGGATAAGGAATCCTAATTACGGGCGGCTTGGGTTTTGATTCTGCCCTTTTTCCTTTATCAATAATGATAAGGAATCACTTCTTTGAAAATAGATTCTTTACCCTACCCTCCTGTTCCATTCAGTATTTGGTCAAAAAAAAAATTGAATTTTAATTAATTTCATCTTCAACTTAAAATATTTTTTTATCCAAGAACCCTCGTACCACAACCCTATACGACAAGCTCGATCAAAAAAGATTTAAATGGTACGAAAATTATACTTCATCTAGATAGTATTCCTTCCGAGCATTCTACTTCAAAATATTTGTATATATGCACTTACCAATTCCATATTTAAGCGGTAACACACTAAAATTGCATATTGTTTTTGGATCGAGTAAAACCATTATAGTCAAAACTTGAGTAAAATTACTATACTTGATGACTAAATTGAATATTGATAGATGTAAAATTACCAAGTCATCTTAACAAATGATTTAATTGAGTAAAACTATCAAAGTCAATGACTTAATTAAAAGCAAAAAATTATTTAGAACTAAATCAAGAAAAATCACACTAAATTGGGTATTAACAGGAAAGAAAGCTCTCCAAGTCATCCTGGGTTGGTACAACACATTAGTCACCCACAAATATATATATATGCACACACACTAATCATCAGAATTATTGCAACAAGTTGCAGAATGTGACTGAAATCTTGGGTTGAAAATACTATAAACTAAAAGTCCTGTTTGGGACTTAGTGCCGCCAACTAACACATAAACAATGTGAGACAGGCTGACAAGGAGAGGAAACCATTGCTTTTAATAAGCTTTCCTTAAAGTCAACAATGCATTGCTTCAGTGAAAGATTAGACATACAAAGTTGGAAGGGTTCAACTACATCACACACAAAGAAACAAAGTCACAATTAGATTACACACTAACACAAAGAGAGAGAGAGATTGAAGGTAGGAAGGATGGCTTGTGTAGCTGTAGTATCTCTTGTGAGGACACTGGAGCTGGAGTTCTTGCAACCCCATCCCCGCCCAATTGTACTAGAAAATGAACTCATCTCCAGAAACAAAAAGTTGATCCAATATCTCTGCTCAAAGCTTGAATTTTTGATGGAGCAGTTGGATGAGAAGAGAATGGATGGTGCTGAAGCAATTAAACATTTGGAAACAAAGCTCAAAGATGTAGCTTTCAGAGTACAAGATGAAGTTGAACTCCATGTAGTAGATCTTTATGTTCAGCCTTGTCTCGGCCTTCGTCATACTTTGCAACAAGCAATAAAAGACATCCATGACATAGAGGAAGAGTGGGTAAAACTCAAGAATGAGTACAGATACATCATGGATCTGCAAGGTAGAAAGATCCAACTCAATGTTTTACCAAAATCTGACCAAGTCATCATGATGGGTGGTGCTTCTTCCCAGCATGCTTCACACTCTGAGGACATAATGGTTGGGAAAAACAATGAGTTCAAGACTATAAAGGAGATGCTAATCCAACATCCATCTAAGCAACAAGAAGTTGTATCAATTAAAGGTATGGGAGGTATTGGAAAGACTACTTTAGCTCGACGAGTTTATGAAGATTCATCAATTGCCTTACACTTTGACCATCAAGCATGGATTGTTGCATCACAACATTATAATAAGAGACAAATGCTGGAAGATCTTCTTAATTTGAAGGGCAATGCAGAAAGCGATAGTGATGAGGAGCTAGCATTACGAATCTACCAAGGTTTGAAGGGCCAAAGGTATTTGATTGTGATGGATGACGTATGGAGTAAAGAGGCATGGGATGCTATCAAGGCTTGCTTTCCCGATGACAAAAATGGTAGTAGAGTATTGTTAACTACTCGCCTTGCAGAAGTAGCTAATTATACTTGCTCTAGCAGTGCTTTTTCTCTTCAAGTGCGCTTGTTAGATCAAAGTGAAAGTTGGAATTTATTTTGTCAGAAGACATGCAAAGTTCACAGTGGTGAATTTGAGACGATTGGGAGACGAATTGTTGAAAAATGCAAAGGACTACCTTTGGCAATTGTTGTGGTTGCTGGTCTATTTTCCAAACTCAACACACTAAATGAGTGGGAGAATATTGCTAAAGCTTTGAATTCATGTGAAACCGCAACTATTGCAAGAGCATGCTCAAGAATACTCTCATTGAGTTACAATCATTTGTCTTACAATTTGAAAGCTTGTTTTTTATATTTAGGAGTTTTTCCAGAAGATGAAGAGATCTATACTAACAATCTTGCAAGCTTATGGGTTGCCGAAGGACTAGTAAAGACATTTGAGAATGAGAGTTTTGAAGTAGTGGCTCAAAGGCACATACAAGAACTTGTGGATAGAAACCTAATTCTTGTAAGCAAGCAAAGTTCCAGTGGGAAAAAAGTTAAAACATTTAGAATACATGATCTGCTGCATGCCTTTTGCGTGAGAGAAGCTCAAAACGAGAATCTTTTGAAGATTGTTGGTAAAAAATGCTTTAATTTTCATCATAGAGGTTTTCGTTGGGTAAGTATCCAATCATCAAGTTTTGATATCCAAACATTGTATACTTCCTCAAAAAGTCTACATTCTATCCTCTATTTTTCCAAACTTGGGGCACCACCATATTTGAACTTGCAAAATTTCAATTTATTGAGAGTATTGTACTCAAGTCATATCATCCTCGGGCTAGAGCACAAGTTTTGTAGAATTGTGTATCCCATCCATTTGAGATACCTCTCTTCTTCAATAGTTAGAACTTTCAATTCAGAACCATTCATTACTTGGAATCTTCAAACACTTATTGGTGGAATTTACTCTTTAATGCATCCTTTGGACTTTCCCCGGCTATGTCATTGTTATTGTTACTCTTTTACTTGTCCAAATTGTCCCAATTTTGTTCATCAAAACTTGCAGAGTCTTTCAGAGTTGAGGTTTTCTTGGTGCATAAAAGAATTATTTATAAATACTCCTTGCCTAAAGAAAGTAGGCATTGTTAATAGGGGTGAAAGTACTTTTGATAGCATTTCTTGTATTGGGAACCTTGCCTATTTACAACAACTTGAGAGCCTCAAAATTACAGATGAAGGTGTCTTGTTCAAGCATCTAATTAATAACCAAATTGCTCTCTTGAAAAACCTTAAGAAGTTGTCATTTCTCTATACGAGATTTCAATGGGATCAAATAAACATTCTTAGCAGATTGCCAAGGCTTGAGGTGCTCAAGTTGGGAAGTCTTGCTTGTGAAGGCCAAAGGTGGAGACTAAGAGAAGAGGAAAAATTTTGCCAGTTAATATCTTTGAAGCTTAATAAAGTTGATCTTGTGCATTGGGAAATAAGTGGTGATCATTTTCCAAATCTTGAGAGTCTGTTCATATGTTGGTGTGATTTGCAAGAGATCCCGAGCAGCTTTGCAGAAATTGCAACATTGAAGTCAATTGAATTAATAGAATGCCTTCCTTCGGCAGTGGCTTCAGCCAAGCAAATTCGGGAAGAGCAACATGACCAAGGAAACTATAACATGGTTGTTATTGAGAAAGATACGATACCAACTGGTCTGTTCCTTTCTCTTTCTCAACTGTTACTCTATTTTTCTCTAAAACATCATTATACCTTAATTTAGTTTCAAAATTTCATGACAGGCCACTCCATCATCCGTTTGTACGAGAGGTAGCAGTGCGGTTAAATTAATGCAGAATCAGTAACAGTTGGGTAGTGATGGGAGAAAATTAGCATTCTTAGCAATTAGCATGTTGCTATGGCTTGAGGTGCTTAAGTTGAGGGGCAATCTGCTACGAACAGAACAAAAAGAAAAAGGTATGTGTACCTATGTATCCTACTTGTTCATCTATTTCATCTGCAAGTGAAGGTTACATGTTATTATTGTTTTTTTTTTAATCACAAAATGATGTGCTTCAAAAAAAAAACTAGGAATATGTAGAGAGCAACAAAAAGGCAAGAATTACAAGGTCACTGTGTCAATGCCCCCACATCAAGGTTTGATTTGAATGCGCTTGACCACAAAGCCTTTGGTAATTGAATGTCAATTTGTTGGTTAGGAAATGAAACTTTCTTTCACCAGGAATATGTATAATGAATGCAGCCTTAGGCAGTGGGAATGTTAGATAATTAAAACTTTAGTTGCAAATAATAGTAGTCAATTATGTGGAGATATATATGCTTGTTGTCTTGTTTGTATATAACTATATATGCAATTTGATTTCGAATTATGGTTTAGCTACAATATGTGCTATGTATGTCTTTCTACTGATATGGTTTCTATTTCTTACAGAGGCTCATGAAGAATTGCTTTGTCATTAGTTTGTTATTTACAGGATTTTTGTACCAGTGGATTTCAGCATCAACTTTTTGTTGCTGGCCTGCAATTTGTAATCATGAACATTTCAGAAATTTTGCAATTTTTTCCTGTACTTTTGGATAATCTAAAGATAATACACAGATTTGCAGTATGACCAAATTGCACATACTTGCCAAACAATAAGCTCACCAAAAACTAAAGAATCCCAACTTATTAACATTATTTACCACAACTTTAGTGGAATGAGTTCCAACAGACTGAGCTGACCAAAATTTTAGCCTCCACAAACTTGATTTTCATCATTCCAATTCATTTGGATGTATACACATTTTTGGAAGATCTAAACTAGAGCTGTTAGACTGCCATCACCTTAAATTGCCCTTTCCTTACTTCTTTTGAGCTGGGGAAACAAGGCTGGAACTAACCAAAATGAAAATAACAACTTGCTGGAAATCGTGGAAAGAAGAAGTCAGTGCCTGATGGTAAGCTCAGCCCTAAGGTGGAGTATGCCATTGATGAAGTAGGGACTGTCATCTGCCATGAAAGAAGTCCATTGTACACCAAACAAGTTTCTATAGCCGACCGCCTTTCCACCAGTAAAGGTGTAGTTACCCTTGTATTTGCTGATATACTCCTCTGTTGGCTTTGATCTAGCTGCAAACTCGTAGTCGACAGCGAATGACACAGAACCCTTTTCCTGCATCCCCAGAAAGAGACCAAAGCAGTGGAAAGAGCTTTGTTGATCCATGTTGCAATGTGCTGATAGGAAAAAACCTTGTCCTCCCAGGTGAAATGCTTGAGAATATACTCGGCCAGATGGGAATAAATTAGCACACTCTTCACGCTTTAAGTCCAAGTACACTATACACTGTTGTCGAGGAACCTCAAACTCCACTACCTTGATAGGTCGATACTTGTAAGCACGCTCAACAAAACGACGACTTGCTGAAGTAGAACCTTCTGCAGCTTGGGTTCGCTGCCGATGAGGGGCCTCGGCCTTGAAAAATAGGGCATCAAGTACATGCTTGGATGCAAACTCATGATCAAAGTCATTACAGACTAGAATCTTGCGAAGCTTTCGGCAGCTCATGTAAGGAAAGCGTATATAGCGACCGAGTCGGGAACCAAGAATCTCATGTCGATCCTCCAACTTCGGGTAATGACTCCTTGTCCACTTCAAAACCAAGTCATATACTGCATCCTCAGATGCCACTTGGAGGTCATCACTGGACAAAATTGCTTCAATTCCAGCCAAGGGTAAGTTCATTACCTCCTCTTGAAACCTGCAAAAGTTGTATCAACTCATCAACTACTGTAATAATAATAATTTTCCAAATGCTCAAACAGAAAAAGGACACAAAAAACTTGATTCACAGTTCACGGTCAATATTAAATCTTTTACATAAACCCAGGAAATAAAGGCAACTTCACCCCACCCCCTAACCCTTTCCCTGTTTCCACACAAAGAGGAATTAATAATTATAATAACTGTCAGGAACTTTCAGGAGATATTTAATGTGAATATAGAATCCAATAGAAATTTGACAGAATAAATTCTATAAGAGAAATAAAGAACATATCTCCCCTGGGATAGAATCATTAAACTCCAGCAAAAGTTCAAATACAGAATATTATGAAGATAAAAGTATTACAATTACTTAATACGGAGTAACTAAGAAACACACGAGAAAAAGGTAGGTATTAATATTTAATAGGACTAAATGGACAAGGACTTACTTGGAGACATCTTTGTAGCGAGCTGCTAGAAATTGTTTTGCTGCATCAGTTAATGGCTGAACAGCCTCAGCCATCAGAACACTAGAAGGAAGCTCTAGATAAAGCAATGCTGATTCTGGAGTCATTGGTAAATTACGTAGTTGGCGGCTGCAATACCTCATGCAAGAAGCAACCTCAAATTTATCAGCAGCCATGAGTATATCCAGCAAAGCAGGTGCAGAAGTTGTAGTTAGTGAATTGCTATACATGAAATTCAGGAGCTCCATCAGTGCAGCTTCCTCTGTACCATAGAATAAAAAAATAAGAGCAGAAAAATCAAGATAAATTGATAAAGCAAAAAGTTAAGAGCAGAAATCCTTTGGCTGTCTGTCCAAAGCAGCAACTCACTACTACCCAAAGGTAATAAAATATCAGTCAGTGAGAATTTTATGTAAGAAGTTGATACGACAGAAAATACCAGAAGCATGAATTTGAAGGGTGACTTGTCTCTGCTCTGATTCCTTCATCCCATTTGAGAAAAGCTGCACATGTTACAGGAGATAGAAGCTTATGCACTAACTCTATAATGTAAGGCAATCTATGTGTATACAGTTATGTGTATTCTTTCATTTGTTTTATTAATGGGCATTTGAGTAGACTAGCAATATACATATTAGACAAAATATTTATAATTACCTTATAAAAGAATGGGCTTTTTGCTGCCAGAATAGGAGAGCTGATATGCAATGTTTTGACTTTTGTAACCCTTGAATCCATGTTCCAATCTGAATCTTCACTGTTGGGAGCTTCATCTCCTATTTAAACAATGAAAAAATTTCAATTCAGCTAATCTCATTTGATCAATGTTTCATATGGTCCAGCACATAGAACAAAGCATCAATGTAGATATTACATAAAAGCCTCTCAACTCGTGCAAAAAAATTTCAATCTATTTCATAACAATAATAAGTATAAGATTGTCATATTGCATTGATGACCTCTTTTCTAAGTTGCTATAAATTAAGATAGGAACAAGGAAATAGAGAGCACAAAAGAGATCTATAAATACCCGATTGTACTTCTTCAATCATTGCAACCACTGACTCGTCTTGGTTTTCAGTATCAACATCATCAGGATCAATCTGGTGACAAGTAAGAATCTGCTCCTCTGGGCATACGGTGATATCCAAAGCTGCAAACGAGTGGCACATGTCTGGTTATCATCATAAAAACCATGCTGGCATAAGAAAGAGAAGAGGTCTAACCAGTGTGAACAGCATTTGCAGGTAATGCATTATGACTGTGGTGGTCAGTTTTAAAAAATGCAACTAAAGTCCCAAATTACAACCTGAATGCAACAGGGAATGGAAAATGAATGCTGACAGCACAATGAGATATAACTAGAAATGCAAAATCCATAAGAATCCTAAATTCAATAAATGTATTATGTAACAGAAAAGATCCTAATTTAGAAACCCCTATATGAAATCCAGGGGCAAGAATGAGCATGAAGACCATACATTTACCAAAATTTCAACTTTGAGACATGGAGACCAGTAAATCTTTGATTGACATCTCCAACAAAATTCTATGCAACAATTGTAACTAAAAAGGACTCAATAGAACAATAGAATGAAAAAGATTGAAAGAGAAACACAACTCTTAGAGACTTTATTCTTATTCCCAGATAAAAAAAAAAAACCAGTTCTAGTATACTTGTGTCAAAAAACAACCAAGTCATATCCAGGCTTGCGAGAAGTTAAAGACTTTCTCCATTCAGACTTCCATATTGTCTGTTTCTCACCTTTCTTTCAGATGCTAAACTACACGCACAGTCGCACACGAAAATAGAAAGGATTGCATACAAATTTGGCACATACGAAGGAAATTGAGCGATGTGAGACAAACCGTTTTCATTTTTGGTATCCTCTTTCCGACGCTTGCGGTGGCGAGCCCAATCCGCGAGGCTCTGACAGCCCTCGGAGTCGGAAAGCTGGTCGGACGAGTCGGCAACAATCTCGATCCGCAGGAGGCGGTCGGAGAAGTTGCTATCGTTGAAGGCGAAGGCGAAATCCGGCTGGCGAGCGGTGGTAGGAGAGTAATCGGGGTCCATAACCGCCGTTCTCGGGTCAAATAGGTCCAAATTCCTGTCCTTCATACTCTATTCTCTCTCCAAAATCTAGGTTTCACTGCTAGTAACGAGTACAAAAAGCAATTAAACTTTGGCCGAGCTGCCGCTAAATCAATCGGAGAAGACGAACACAGATATATATAGAGAAACGCAACACACACGCATAGGATTCCGGTCTCAAACTCTCATATCTTCTTCTCCTTTATGAAATAAGCACGATATTAGGTTCCTACTTTATGCTAATCAAAAGTTTAAATTATTACTCCGTATTTCATTATTTTATATGCATAAATACAAAACATACATTTCTTATCAATTATTCTTGTAACAAACTAACAATACAATATGCCTCCATTTTTATACTCCGAGTAATATATTTTCCATATAATTTATAAAATAATTCTTTTTCTAGCTAAATATTTTTCTTTTTCATTTTTTGAAAAGGAAAATAATCATTTCCAGATATTCAAACGTTCGATATAAGTAAGAATAATAAAAAAATCAAGTAGAATGACTAGACTGAGAACTAGTAACTTTAATTAATGCATAAACAAGCTTGAACAAGCTTGTTCGCTGATCTACCGACAAACAGAATAGACACTGATTCAAAGTATCGTTGTAAAGAACGACATTCCCCTATGATACGACCCACAGAACTTCCTACAGTTAACAAGCGTCTAACTGTAAAGTTAAAATTATTTGTTGGTTTAATAAATGAAGACAATCAATAGCAGGTTACATTACCACTCAGAACCGAATGAAACCCCACCACGGAGGTTACATTATCACTTGAAACCGACTGAAACCTCACCACCGAAATTTGATCCAGTAACCTTTCATCAAGAAAAGTCATAGAGATACACTATCTGAACAGAAAGTGCTTGGCATAATTTTGTATTATATTTTATCTATAATTTTATAAACTGCTCCTAGCCGTCGATTTTTTTTTATTTAGAGAGAGTAATATTAAAATAGCACGACGAAGAAATGTAAAGGAACGCGCGTTAAGGACGACCGACGACTTGGAGAGTTGGAAGAGCCGCCAGTGGTCAATGCCAGAGCCGGTGGGGACTTTGGTTGCTCCGCCGAAACGGTCAAAACCAAATCGTGTCTTTTCTAATTTGATTATCTTTTTTGTTTTCTATGGTTTAACCATCCTCGTTCCTCGTTGCGCGTTGAAAGGCTGAATAGGTAAAACAATGTGTCCTTCGATCTTCATCGTACCAACCTGGCGGGACGAATGGACGATGATTCTAAACACCAAATTGTCGTCGTTACTCGTTAGTTAACCACACGATTCGAGTTTCGAATGAGACAGCTGCCAAGACGAATAACAGCTCTAAATCTGTCAAAATCTTTTGCACCAAATATCAAACATTGTATCACCTAATGTTTAGGTTGCTATGGAGACATCATGTCAAGTAACAAATTCAGTAATTCACTACCCATTTACAGAAAGATTGCAGGTCTACAAAGGCCTCCACTATCCATTTATGGCAAGTGTACTAACTAAAATTCGTGACAGAATCTAATTAAAGTTGTGACTACTTGTGAGCAGTGTTTAGGCAGAAATTTGATGGTTCTTGAATGAGCTTGATCTACCCTGGAGAAGTTTCGAATTTATCACGAACCTTCTGAAGCTCGGAAGTGATGATGTTGCTGGCTCTCTAACCTCGCTTCGAGTAGCTTTGCCTTTAGGGTGTTTTCCTTGGCACCTTGTTGCAGTTTTGCAGATGGTTCGGGTGGAACTGCAGGTTCGGGGGCTGTTTTCTCTGATGTCCACTTCTCCACGGGGCTGTCGGGACCTGTGAATGTTGAAGGATCAAAAGGGCGTTGTTCTGCACGCTTTTCCTCAGCTTCGTGTTGCTTTCTCCCCCGGGACAATTGGTTTCTTATCAAACTATTCAGCAGGGAACCCCGGATGTGTAGCTGTTTACTCTTTCGTTTCTGAGATCGAACTTGCATGCTCTTTGTGTTCTCGAGATCCTTTGCATCTTTCACTTCATTAAGATCTTTGCTCGGTATCTCCTCATGAGTCTTTTCTTCAGATTGAGACTGGCTCCTTTTGATCATAGGACTCGGTTCTGTTATCTCTTCGAGATGAATCCTTGAAATGCACTTTCCATTTTGATTGGCGCCATCGAAGGATTCTCCTTCAACATTCTCGTTTCGAGGGGCACTTCCATCCTCTTCCAAATGAAAGGACTCTAAAGAATGCCTGCGAAAGGCGCTTCTGTTTTCTTGTTTCGACACCGCCCTGCAATTTCCTGCAGATTGCTTGGCTCTAAGGAACTCTTCTATTTCAAAGCCTAACCTGCCCGAAATCGTTTTTTTATCATCAGAGTTGTCATGAACAGCCTTCATCTGCATACGCTCGTCTAGCCAAGCTTCTGAAATATGAAGAATCAACTTATCGTTGTGCTCCCCGAGTATCTGATCCCTCCTCGGTTTGCACTTCAAGGCCCGGACTTCTTTCTCATACTCTTTCACTTCCTTGGCAAACTCGTCACACAAGTCTTCCAGCATAGCCCGAGCCTTCCTTTCTCTCTCGAGTTCTCTCAGTGCACTCGAGAAAGACGATTTCACTTCTGAGAGCTCTCTACCAAGCTTACGCTGGAGATTCTCCGAATGCTTTCTCAATTTCCTCTCGTCTTCCAGCTCATCTCTCAGCGCCTTGATTGCCTCTTCGATTTGCCTATCCTCAGCAACTCGATTCATCAGTTCTTGCCGGTTGATTTTCTTCTCTTGCTGGAGTTCTTTAATTCGCATTTTGGAGAGATCGAGTTCCCTTTTCAGCGCTTTCACAAGTAATATATGTGATGCATGTTGTTCTTCAAGACTCCAAATCCTATTCAGTACCTTAAGCAATTCTGTGGATGTTTTGAGGCTGTAACTCGACTTCCCATTTCTACCCTTCATGTCCATTTTAGCAGGAAGCACAGCAGGCCTATAAGGAGCCATCTGCAACATAAAAAGAAGGTTTTGCAGCACAGATCAATGCAAATTCCCCAAACAAAACTTCAATGAAACCAAAAAACATAATGCTATCCTACACAAAACCGGGATAGGCTCTCAATTTACTACGCATATAAGTCAGGATTGAAGGGCAAGCTAAAATACCTCCATCGAGCTACTGCAGCTTGCAGGAGATTCACACAGTATAGCATCGTCATTTTCCGCCACAGATTGACTATTATGCTGTTTCCTTAATGCTGCTACATGACCTCTTAAATCACCTGCTGGCTGCCACAAGGACAATGGCAATGATTTCAGCAGAAAAGCTAATAAAGCAAAAGAACAAAAAGCGACCGAAGAAGAGGCAAATTTTCATAGTTGAGGGAGGGCCTAGAGGATTTTCAGAAAAGTCTCTTGTTAAATAAGCCCTACCTGTATTCTATCCAGAAGAGACAATAGCTCAAAGATAGAATCTGAAAATTATCCAAATACAGATTCTAACTCTGCCCATTATTACACTGAGCCCACTCTTCATGATTCTGTCACTAAACTTTCCTTGGACTGTGGAGGGACCAGGTGGCACTCAATTTAAAGGCAAGACATCATAGCATTCATTCAAGAATGCATAAACTGGGCACAACCCCAGCCAAGTTGGTCAGACTGTTGACTTGATAACTCGCCGGCTAGGCCACAAGGCCTCGAGTAGTGATGAATGCGGGTTTCCCTCGTCACTCAAAAAAAGAATGCATAAACTAAATCAACAAAGCTTACATAATCTGTTGGAAACAAATGAACTACAAATAGCAAAAACTCAGTTCAGCAGAGCAAAATACATGAGAAACAGAAAAACTCATTTCAGCAGATTTACTGGACCTTTCAAGAGATCATCATCAAAGACTCTAAACAGACCAGACAAACAGTAAAGTATGCATCTTGATCAAAGCAAAATACTTGAGAAACAGAAAAACTCATACAGATAGCACTAACTCAGTTCAGCATAGACTGCAAACAGAGCAGACAAACAGTAAAGTATATATCTTGATCAAAGCAAAATAGTTGAGAAACAGAGAAAAGTGTAGGAAATATGAGAAATTAACCTGTTCTGATGGGGGATCAAGTGGCTGAGGCAAGTGGGTAGGGAGCTGAAAACCCTTATCTTTGTTCATCTTGAGTCTAAGGTGGGGTTGAACTTCCCAGAGGTTGGCCCCAAGCTTTCTGACTGAGAGAGAGGTGGAATTGGAGGGAAAGGTGTAATCTTGAACTAGAGAGCCATCAGTCTGAGCCAACCCATATTTCCATGTTGGAGAAGGAGTACAATTGCCCCCTCTTTTCCCTACCAAAACCGCTCTTTTCAACTTTACACCCAATGACTCTTCCTGCTTTTTCCTCCTTCTCTCTTCACCTTTTCCCTCTCTCTCCATCTCTCTTTGACTCTCTCTTCCCCTCCAATTTTCAAATTCTGGGCTTCCAAAATTTTCAAACTTTTTGATTTTCCACCGCCAAAGCCTTTAACTTTATCTCAAGCATGCCAAACTCTCAGCTGTCCAGTCTGAAACTTTTCCTCATATTCTGACAAAAACTCACTCACCTCTCTTGATCCCATTTCTCCTCAATTTATACGTGCTGATTGTGGGCTGTGTTCCACTGTTCTTCTCTCCCCATATCTGTCATCAAATAATTATAATGTGTCGTTTGTTTCAGACTAAACTGTCGGCTATGCCCCTCTCCTCTGTTGTTTTCAACTGAAACTAACATTTGTGTCGTGTTCTTTTACCTCCTCAAAAGCACAGGCTACGCAGTAGGGAGAGGTGGGATTCTAATCATCCCACTGTATATTTGGGGAAGATTAAAAGAATATTAACCTTAATCATGCGGCTTATTGATGGGTGCGACACGTACCTTGGCACACTTATCAATGGTTATTAAGGAATTGATGGGTAAATATGCACATGTACTAGTCGGTCCGTAAATCACCTGTCCGTCAACGGTCACCCAATCGGTCCGTCGACGGTCACCCAACCGGTCCGTCGGTCACCCAACCGGTCCGCATGATCGGAAGCAACATGCACGTGTACTAGTCGGTCCGTAAATCACTTGTCCGCCAACGGTCACCCAATCGGTCCGTCAACGGTCACCCCACCGGTCCGTCGACGGTCACCCAACCGGTTCGGCCGCATGATCGGAAGCAACACACCTTGTGGATTGGAGGCTCACGAGCGCAACAATAGCTTGATGTGACGACCGACAACTTTTCAGGAACAAGGGATCCGTGTTTTCTTCACCTCGAGTAACTCAACCACTTCGAGCAAACCAATGCGCATTTTGCGGAGTGACTATTCAGCCCATGCAAATATGCCCTCCACTTGCATATCAGACACCATGTGCATAGTAAATCCACTTTGTATAAATATAGGGGTCATTCCCCTCACAGGGGGAGGAAGAGACATCAATACGACACTAATACACTTGTGATTTGCTCATTCGTCTCTCTTGCTCTCTCCTTATTACTGTTCGTCACCCGTAGAGCGATATAGCTTCGAACCGCTTGACCGGTAGACCGACCGTCTGACCGGCCGAGCGACATTCTTCACTACACGTAACACACGTATCCGTAGCGTAATCGTAGACCCCGTTTACATTTACGCTATCAGGAATCAAGCTGCTGCATACGATGTACTTCAAATCCATATTTTTTTCAGTTCAGAACGAAGAATGCATAAAAATTGCAGTGTTACAACTTTACAAGATATTTAAGGTAGTCATTCTTTTTCCTACTTTTAAGATTTATATTTATAGATAATTTATGATAACTCAATATTTATGGTAGAGTGCGTAATTAATGGGATGTGGAAGTGATTTAGGAAAGATTCATAAGATATTTAATAGGGAATAAGACATGATTTAGGTTGATTTTAATTGTCTTTCCATAATTATGCGATTGTTATTTAATTCTTTCATCCATCATCAAGGCTGATTGGTCAAGTCTCAAGGCTGAGTGCCTAGTCCGAGCACCAATCTGATTACCATAGCGTAACGTATCACTTAACTTAGTTGTTGACAGGCTTTAAATATTTTCAATAAGTTCATTCTTCTAACATCAAGTTATTCGTAGTTAATTTAAATGCAAAATATTAACATTATGTTGAAATGAACTACCAAGAAAAGGAAAACAGATAAAGTGAGATACAAGAACTACAAACTAAATAAAGAAATAAAAGAGTCCTTCCTCGTTATACAATATAACATAATAGTACTTTTCTAACCATGATGTATTATAGAATTTTGTAAAATATACAAAGTATATGGGTAATCATACAGTGAGATTGTGAAAACTGGAAACTAGAAGTAAAAGAACGCATAATGTTGTGATCCTAGTTGAAGCCAAGAATTATACAAATGGTCCAACAAGGCAAGAAGTAATGTGAAGCAAAGACATAAAGTTGGTGGTCCATAGGCTATAACATGTTAGCTAAGGTGTGATGAACATCATTCGTGTCTGTCCCTCCTTCCCTCATTGCAAGGGCAATTTGGAAACGGTCGTTTACCAGTAGATAGATACATCTTTGTAATTAAATTTTTGCAGTATTATTTAAATATAATTATGATATCGTTTTCTCGATAGAAGAAACAAAAGCAGAAGAAAACTACAGCAATCGAGGTCTTAAAATACCTACAAGACTAGCATGCAACTCCCATAGGTATGACATACAGTATTGATTAGAACCAACTCATTACATTCTTATATGAAAATCATACTTAATTTTGGTTAGTCCCGAAGCCATGCATGCACCTATTGGGACTTTTTCAAAGAGTAGTTGATGAGTTTGATTCTTTGTGAACAATACACTTTTGCAGAGAAACATGTGATTGATTTCTCAATAAGACATCTCAAAGTTTCTGTTAATGTGTACTATATAAGATACTGTCGAATCCTACATGTACTTTCTATTTAGTTATTTCTACTCATTCACTTTTATTTCCGGATGTAACAATTGATGATTAATTATCTTTCTTATGGGTCTCAATAAAAATGTCAACATCAAAATTTGATGGGAGAGAGTAAAAACTGGGAGTAAGAAGAGTAGCATTTGCTGATCATGGTCCCCAGTAAACTGCATATCATATGTTAGTACCAAATATGTGAAAATCAGAATTCAGATTGGAGTACAATATTTTGTCCCCTGTAACCTCTTCTCAAACATTGGGCTTTATACCACAATTCAAAAGGGTGTTGTTCAAGGGCCTTGAAACTTGGATTTCAAGTTCATATCCACCATTTTTCTTAACGGATTTACTTCTATTTGGACCATTTATATTACAACACTCCACTAGTCATTATTCCAGAGTAAGCATATGTTCTCTGTAATAGTTCGTATAACAAGTTCGATAACTATTTGCAAAAATTGAACTCTTGAATTTTTAATTTGAGAAGCGCAATGTGTCGTGTTGCCAAGGAATTGCTTAGAGATGGTTGTTTTCGTGTGAATAGATATATTCATAGGGGATTTTGAATAAGCATCTGTCCTTATGTAATAGATTGTATAATAAGTTAAACTATTTACAAAAATTAAACTCTTATGATTTGAAAAATGCAATGAGGCGTGCCGACGGAGGATTGCTTAGAGATGGATAAGAAGCTCATATGTCAGCTTCTTGTTTTCGTGTGGATAGTTGTATTCATGGGATTTTGTGTAAATGTTTGGTGTGAAAAGGACAACATGGCTATGAAATTCCCATTTGTGCTGTCTGTAAAGGACAAAACTACCAAATCCATTTCTTTAAGTAAATCGCATCAAACCATTTTATCTTAAACCTCAACAAGAAAAGGTTGGCACAATTTTTTTTTAAAAAAATGGCATAAACAAGGCAAAGATATCACATTGTTCACACGTTATTTTCCAACCTTCCCCGACAGGCCGACAAAACAATATACAGAACATTCACAACACTAGCCTAGTTAATTTAACATCCACTTAAATATAAGCTTAAATGACCACTCTGCTCTGATATAATAGCTCACAAATCACACAGCAGAAGTAAACTGCACTAGAAAGACTATGTGGAAAATGTTGTGTCACACAACCGAAGTAAACCGCACTAGAAAGGCGATATGGAAAACAAATGCAGGAGATGAAGAAAGTTTAGATGACAAAAGGTAAAGAAAAGGAATGAGTGCATGAATGTTAGGGAGTGATTTCAAGCCTGGGTTCGAAGCAGAAGCCGGTAAAGAGCTGAAGAGGAAACCGCTTTGTCACGGGGCATTTGTTTGACCACCTCCATTGTTTCTGCTCCACGTCGAAAATGAGGAGAGCGGGAGCTCCATAGCTCTGGATGTATACTAGGTTGTCTGTCCCGCTGCTAGCAAAGACATCGTCGAGCTCCCCAAAGCCTTGGAAGAACTTATGGGGCATACGGGCAATCTCTTGCCACTCCCTCCCTTTAAGCGCCCATATTCCAATACCTTTTATAATGTCAGGCCGGTCTCGTTTGGCAATCCCTCCCACCATTATCAAACTTTCCTTATGGTTCATCAGACGGCCACAGGTGAGGGAGCCTGGCACGGGGATGAAACTCCTCATCAAGGAACCATGGGTCGGCCTGCTCGAGAGACTATAAGTGATTAGGCCATGGCGATAATCAGGGCGATCACCACCAGTAGAGTGGACCAAGAAGTACAAAACACCATCACATATCACGCTATCATTCCCAGCTCTCCATCCACTTAAGGTCTCGGAAGTAGGAGTCTCCCACGTCATTGTTTCCGAGTCGTATATGTGGATAGAGACATCCCACTGAAAGAAGTTTCCCGGAACTTGTTTCGATTTGACAACCGAGACACAGTAATTGACATTTACACTGCAAAGTCTCCTCTCTACCGAGATCCCCAATGCACTGTAGTCGGAATACTTAAGATCTCGAGGCTCCTCGATTCTCCTATGGCTTTTGGTTATAGGATTACAGACATATAGCTGGCTTCTGCTGTCACTGTCCATGAAGCAAACCAGCCCGGAAGATGAAGCAATGAACCAATTTGATGCCTCGATACAAGGGAGTTCAATACTATGCCACTTCCTAAGGATTGGATCATAGGCATAACCAACTGGCTCATCTGAGCTCGTGAACATGAAGTACCATGGTTTTCCTGAGGGGAACTGTGAGGAACTTTGCAAAAACCGTAATGAACTCACAGTCTCATTCCATCGTTTACAGACACAACCCGACCTGAAAATGCTGGCGATGGGCAAGCAGGCCAGAATGCGTTCCAACAATTCATCTGGCAATAAATTTACAGGAACTTGGACAACTTCTTTATTGTCTTCATTGTTGAGTTTCGAGAATGAATCACACACAGCCTTATCTCTTGCGGTGCCATTAAGGCGATGACTGACCCAAGATGATTCTCCATCCATTATGATGAAGAACAAATTCCTGTACAGCAAAAAGTATTGAAAGGAAAAGAGAGAACTCTTCAAATCAACTGAAAGGGAAAATCCAAAAGACTTGACAGGACTATTAAGCTAATATTCATTCATGAGTTCAACCAGCTAACAAAGTATAACATAATTCCCAGAATACAATTAAAGAAATTGGACAGCATGAAATAAACAACACCTGTTTCTTAGGAGGATGCATTTCAGTCCAACTATTCTTAAGCTGGGCAACCCTAGCCAAGTTAGACTATTGATTTGGTAACCACAACTTTACAAGGGGACCTTCTTGGTTTGAGCCAATCAGCTATGGGCAAACTAGACTGTTTTACCTCCTTGTGGTCCTTTGCCGGCTAGGTCACAAGGCGGGGTTTACTTAATACAGACCCTTGGGTATGGGTTTCCCTCATCACCCAAAAAAACTATTCTTAAGCTCAATCCCCTTTGATCATAGCCACATATTATCAATATACTATCCAGTCTAGAGAACCCACAGCACTCCTGTCAGTCTGTCACCTCCTTGAGGAAACACAAATACTGCTTATTTTTCCAGTTCAAGAACACAACTTAAGGTCTGCTAGCTCAGAAGCATAAATGAACCCTCAAAATTGTACAGTATGTAAAAACAATTTACTGAATCTTTATTAGCAGAAATGCAAGAAGAATTAAATATTTAACCAATGTTGATAGAAAGGTTATAAAGTTCTAATCTCATCTGAAAATACTAGACTGCAGAGTACAGAATGCTTCCATATACAGCTAGACCATATCTGGATTAAAAAGCTTATCTGGGAAACAGATCACATCATTGTACCTCAATAACAAAAAGGTAAAATGGGTAAAAATGCAAGCTTCAGACTTCAGACCGCAAAAAGTTAAAAATGCATTTAAAGATACCTGGCAGAAATGCAGAATGTGAAAAATGAAAAGCCCAGTAACAGTTCTCTCACCAATTTAAGTGGTATTCGATCCAAAAGAAAGAGTTTCGGAATTTTGGATTAAAAAAACGAAAGTGGAGCTAATTTTATTCTAAAACACACATGAAAATCGATCGCAGGTTGTCCTACAGTGACAGTTCACACCCAACAAACTCAAATTCATGCGAAGAAAACTACAAGAACAGATCTTGAAATCTGATTTTTCCCAAAAGAAGAAAAAACAAAGGAGGAATTAAATAATAAACGATGTACCTTTGCCGCGAACCGCGTCTTCTCAGATTGGCGAAGCGACTCGAGAGCGATCAGTGAAGTAAAAATGACGAGAAAAGAAAACTAAAAACAAAACAAGAAACGAAAGGCAGGAGCTTTAGTCCCATACGGTAGAGCAACATTGAAGAACATTGAAGTACGAGGTGGGTCTCTTGGATTCTTCGTCAAAACACGATGAATATCCTTAAATAGGCGAAAGTTTGGATTTTTAGTTCAAAAGCATTGTCTATGTGTCTAGATATAGAAGGAGATAGAGAGCTTAGGGTCGGGGCTGTTCATGCTTTGTCTATAGGCTTCTTAGTTGTAGCAAAAACGACAGGTAGTGGAATGAAACAGAGGCGGTTTTTAACAGGACATTGGAGTAGATAAACAGATTTTTGGTATAGAGTCACTCTCCTGTATAAGTACCGACCCATATGGCACGGTGTAAATCAAAGATTTTTGGTAATTCTTTATAGGAAAATCTAAAATCGGTATCTCCAAGAAAGTATACAGGATGAATCTTATCTTATTATCCTAGTTGACAATGACTGTAAAAGGTACACAAAGTCTAGTTTGTCTAGCGCTAAGCGGTTCAAACCAAAAATACCAACAAACTGCTCGTATGGAAGTGAAATTTTAAACTATGTAGTTATTAACTAGGTTTTCTTTAGAGCGATCTCAACATGCATTTTTTGGAGTTTTTGTCGAGTTAGCCGGAAGAAATGAGAGAAAGAAAAAGAAAAGAAAAACAATTTTGACAAAAAAAAAAAAAAAAAAANAGACTGTTTTACCTCCTTGTGGTCCTTTGCCGGCTAGGTCACAAGGCGGGGTTTACTTAATACAGACCCTTGGGTATGGGTTTCCCTCATCACCCAAAAAAACTATTCTTAAGCTCAATCCCCTTTGATCATAGCCACATATTATCAATATACTATCCAGTCTAGAGAACCCACAGCACTCCTGTCAGTCTGTCACCTCCTTGAGGAAACACAAATACTGCTTATTTTTCCAGTTCAAGAACACAACTTAAGGTCTGCTAGCTCAGAAGCATAAATGAACCCTCAAAATTGTACAGTATGTAAAAACAATTTACTGAATCTTTATTAGCAGAAATGCAAGAAGAATTAAATATTTAACCAATGTTGATAGAAAGGTTATAAAGTTCTAATCTCATCTGAAAATACTAGACTGCAGAGTACAGAATGCTTCCATATACAGCTAGACCATATCTGGATTAAAAAGCTTATCTGGGAAACAGATCACATCATTGTACCTCAATAACAAAAAGGTAAAATGGGTAAAAATGCAAGCTTCAGACTTCAGACCGCAAAAAGTTAAAAATGCATTTAAAGATACCTGGCAGAAATGCAGAATGTGAAAAATGAAAAGCCCAGTAACAGTTCTCTCACCAATTTAAGTGGTATTCGATCCAAAAGAAAGAGTTTCGGAATTTTGGATTAAAAAAACGAAAGTGGAGCTAATTTTATTCTAAAACACACATGAAAATCGATCGCAGGTTGTCCTACAGTGACAGTTCACACCCAACAAACTCAAATTCATGCGAAGAAAACTACAAGAACAGATCTTGAAATCTGATTTTTCCCAAAAGAAGAAAAAACAAAGGAGGAATTAAATAATAAACGATGTACCTTTGCCGCGAACCGCGTCTTCTCAGATTGGCGAAGCGACTCGAGAGCGATCAGTGAAGTAAAAATGACGAGAAAAGAAAACTAAAAACAAAACAAGAAACGAAAGGCAGGAGCTTTAGTCCCATACGGTAGAGCAACATTGAAGAACATTGAAGTACGAGGTGGGTCTCTTGGATTCTTCGTCAAAACACGATGAATATCCTTAAATAGGCGAAAGTTTGGATTTTTAGTTCAAAAGCATTGTCTATGTGTCTAGATATAGAAGGAGATAGAGAGCTTAGGGTCGGGGCTGTTCATGCTTTGTCTATAGGCTTCTTAGTTGTAGCAAAAACGACAGGTAGTGGAATGAAACAGAGGCGGTTTTTAACAGGACATTGGAGTAGATAAACAGATTTTTGGTATAGAGTCACTCTCCTGTATAAGTACCGACCCATATGGCACGGTGTAAATCAAAGATTTTTGGTAATTCTTTATAGGAAAATCTAAAATCGGTATCTCCAAGAAAGTATACAGGATGAATCTTATCTTATTATCCTAGTTGACAATGACTGTAAAAGGTACACAAAGTCTAGTTTGTCTAGCGCTAAGCGGTTCAAACCAAAAATACCAACAAACTGCTCGTATGGAAGTGAAATTTTAAACTATGTAGTTATTAACTAGGTTTTCTTTAGAGCGATCTCAACATGCATTTTTTGGAGTTTTTGTCGAGTTAGCCGGAAGAAATGAGAGAAAGAAAAAGAAAAGAAAAACAATTTTGAAAAAAAAAAAAAAAAAAAAACACTACATGCCAAACTAGCGCGGTGCGTATAGGGCGCAACAGTGTACGGGCGGATTGCCATATTTTTTATATAAGTATATATTTTGAACATCGAAATAGCATATTAACTTATTAATATCATCTTATAGGCAATTTTTTTTACATGTTTGAAAGCCAATTTGCTACAAATCATTATAAATACATATAAATATTTTGTTCAACCTTGTATAGATGTTGGTCCATGGTACTCGTTAATAGGCTTAGGAATTAGGCCTCCATCCAATAAAAACATTAATCAACGTAAATGCATGAAAAACATTAGAATTATGGAGCAAGAGTGTGTTTTCGCTAGTCATGTTTTATTATTCCTTAATCAAATAGGAGGATAAAAGGGGGACAAAAATCACAAAATGGTCAAAGTATAATCTCAACTAAGTGCCTCTCATAACAGTCCACTACATGTTAGGCTATGGCCTATGGGTTATTGCCTATCGTCCCGTTAATAACGATAACAATAAATTACATGAAATGAGAAAAAAATAATTTACATAACACTAACCTAGTTTATGGGATGTTTGCCATTTGGTTTGCACTCACAAAACCTTTTTCCGTACAAAAAAAGTATACTTAATTAATTAATTTCATTAATATTAATATTAATTAATTAGTCCATATATTATTAGAAGCCAAACGTAATAACCTTGATTTTTCTTTACTTTTATATTTACTTATTTATTTATTTATTTCGGCATTTTTTTAATGAAAGTTAGGAGCAAGCAAACAAAAGAGAAGGAATGGAACATATTGGTTGCAGCGTCGCAGAATATGCGATCCAATGCTAATCTCAAAAAATACATTCTTTAGTTATTTTATTCTAATTTAATAAATACCATTAATTAAAAGACAAAAGCAATTAATTAAAAAATTCGTTTCTTCTTTGTCGCTAATAATGCGGTCAGTGCGATGCTCATCGACGGTACGATCCAGTTCAGCAATCACAGATGGATTTTACCTTTTCTTTATTATTTTTTATTTTTTTCCTTTTCATAGGCACATTGATTTGATCTAATTCAAGAACCTATGCACTCTAAAATAATAATAATAATAACAATAATAACGATAACATACATGTGCCTTGTGTTGTGATTGTGTGTCTTGTGTTATGAAATGATGTACCTTACGAGTATGAATTTTGTATCTCGTCGTTTTGATTCAGAGTTCATAATGCTATGTAGACTCTGATCCGTGATATAAATGACCAATTACTCTAGGTCAACCTTGCACTATTCGGTGCAAATCCAAAACTTCACCCATTTAGTTTAGGATTATACTAAATAAAAAGGTACCCTTAGAATTTGATAAATAAATCATTATATAATATGTGATTACATACTAGCTAATAAAAATATTAAATTATTTTTTTTGAAGAGAAGATAAATTTTATTAATTGAAGAAAAAAGTAAAAAACTATGAATATAGTCAGGTAAAACATCATTTCAGTACTCAAATTCATCCGAGTGACATAAATTAGCACTCCTAACTAAAGTATGAGCAATTGAGCATTCTCATTTATCACACTTCTTACAAATTTGAAATATTAAATCATTTAAAAATATTAGAAACTTCAAAAAGTCAGCTGCATATAGTAAGTGGGAGCCCCACTGTGAACCTTGTGACCCTCTTTTCCAGCCAAGAAATATTTGAGTCATGACTCATGCCTCACTTTCAATAGTTCCAGTACGTTGGTACAAATTATTAGTTTATCATTATTATAAGAGTTAATACCACAAATAGTCCTCTGACTATTGGGCTAGTACTCATTTTAGTCCTCGACTTTCAATTCGACCACAAATGGTCCTCTGACTTTTATTTTTGACCACAAATAGTCCTATGTTAAAATTTCTGTTAAATAGGTGTTAAATTTAGGGGTAATATCGTCAAATTGATTAATATTATTATGATTACTTCTTTTTTAGAATTATATGACAACATAATTAATTTCAAACATTAATAAACATTAAGTTAATAAATATAAAAACAAAATGGTCATGGCAAATTACATAAATGAACAAATTAAATAAATCTTCATAATTAATGTTCTTAATTTGTACTTGATTAATTATATTAATTCAACGGTGGTGACTTTCAGTTATGTCCTAAACAAAATGTTTGATCGATTAATGAAGAGTGAAAACTATTAATCGGCCATGTATGAACAACCATGAAAATGATGGAAGCAATGTTTTTAAAAAAAAATTCTTCCATTTTAATATATTGGTTAAATTAAAATAGATAGCTTTAATATTAAATCTTCATTTTGTATGCATAATTACAAGAATAAGGTGTATTGTCTTTTTATTTAGGAGTATTTATATTTGTTAATTGTTTCAATTATGCTTGTTGGTGAAAATTCTAAACATTTTTATTTTATGACCATTATATATATCAATTTGACGATAATACCACTAGATTTAACACTTATTTAACAGACATTTTAATGGAGGACTATTTGTGGTAAAAAATGAAAGTCAGGGGACTATTTGTGGTCGAAATGAAAGTCGAGGACTAAAAGGAGTACTACCCCAATAGTCAGAGAACCATTTGTGGTATTAACTCTTATTATAATGTTATAGTACTACATATACAATATAACAATAACAATAATAATAAAATAATATTATAAATTGGACAACTCCAAATCCAATCTTGGTCAGTAATTTGTCCTATTATGTTGAGAATGTGCTGTTCGTTTACATTACAAACTACACATGCAATTGGACACTGATGATATACATTTGCAGGGTTATTGACTTGAATAGGCAACAATTAAGTGGAGTGGATAAAGATGAATAATTTTTAAAAATTGGATATTTTTAGCAAAATTCATTTGGAACTTGCATGTGTTTGTCGTCAGAATTCAGAAACGCAAGTTCCAAAGGAGTTTATTTAATTTTTTAACGTAAAATACGAGAAATGCAAATCGTACTTGTGTTTCTCCTATAAATACAAGAAATCCAAGTACAACTTGCGTTTTTTTGTATTTCACGCTAAAAAAGTGATTTTAAGAAATCGAAGAAACTCTTTTTGGACTTGTGTTTCTGACGACAAACACAAGTCACAAAGGAGTCTGGCTAATATCCAAGTTTTTAAAATTGTCCATCTTTATTCACTCTACTTCGTTTTTGCCCATTCAAGTCAATAACCCTACACTTGCATGCAACCATTTATTTCATATATTATAGGGATACTTGGTGATTCGTTAAGTAGTAGAATATGTTTAACGTGACATTACATTATAAAAAAATTTTAAAATTTTTATGTTATTTACTGAATAAGATTTCACTTAATAAGTCAAATAATACTCTGCATATTTTAGTTGTAGTCCACTCTTTCTCGTGGCAATAAACAAGCTTTACTTCCATAAAAAAGGAGTTGATATTCCAGCAGAAACTTAGCTGAATGGCCATAATATTCCTACAACAAAGACTTTTTTTTTTTTTTTAATTTATAAAAAACAATTTTAGTTTCGGTGATTAGAATTCAGTTACGAGTGGTTGACAATTGTAAAGTAATCAAAAAAGTTATTTCTTATTAAAAAATTTAAATTTTCATTCAATCACTTTATAATAAAAAAACCAAGTTTTCCAACTATGGCAGATGGAATGGAAATATGGAATGGTGTGGAAGGCATGAGAAAGAGCATACAGCCACCAAAAAGCTGCGGGCAGGGTGGTTGTGATCTGCGGGGTCTCACCAAGATTCACCACTGCCCATTCATAAATTGCCTCTCACTGTTTCTTGTTTTTATTGACCGACCCCTTTATTGTATCTTCTCTATACTTCCAAAGGATCATTATAGGATTGGGGAATGAACAAGGATGCCCCCTCTTTACTAGGATAGGGTTATCATGATTATATTATTGCGTACGTACATAACATTTAACTACATTTTAACCTAGGACATTGCTACCTTTTTCTTATTCCATTAACAAAATAAAAGTAATGTTGGGCATCCCTAAGAAATTCATCATATAATTTTCACCTGATTTTTTTAAAATTTAATTGATAATTAAGTAAATTTCTTTTGATAGAGACATTAAATTTGATCTAAGAAAAACTCAAAAGAAGCGAAATTCAAAATAACTCTAAATGGCCTGAGGTTTGACTTCAAGGTCACCGTAGGGTGTGGCCTTAGTTGGCACCAAGCTCAACCTAATGGTGTCCGATCAAAACAACCATTGCAATTTAACTATATGATTCGCAAGGGACTTGTTCAATTCACTTGGGGTGTTGTCTAAGTGTTTAGAAATTTTTGTATAAATAGTTAATGTGTTGTCTAGTTGAGGACACACAAACCTTTCTTACAAACACTTGACTTTTGTACAAGACAACCAATTAATAGCAAATTATGAAGCTGTCTTGTGTCTTTTAGTATGTAAATTGTAAACATTCAAAATGCCTCCACATAATAATTTGCATAGAATTCTATAGCAGATACATGCCTAATTTTCTAAAGTCCGACTTGACTTGAACTATTTTCATCCCTATTCCCTAGCTTTATGAGCATCCTGTGAGCGTACGAGTTCGACGAAGAATCACTTAAGTTAAAAAAAAAAAAAAAAAAAAAAAAAAAAAAAAAAAAA
>NC_044919.1:330031-406679 GCF_003576645.1 Ipomoea triloba
AAAAAAAAAAAAAAAAAAAAAAAAAAAAAAAAGTAAAGAAAAGAATCATTGACTTATTGGGTAATGGGATTGGGCTCTGTGGCTCTTTTGGAGGATGGGCTACACCACAAGTATCCGTTGGGTCCATGAAAGAGTTTGCCAACGGCAACAATCCTGGAAATTTCATCAATTAGTGATGTGTTTTGGGCTTTCAAAAACACAGTATCAGAATTCAGAAACACCTTTCTGCATCATAAGTTCAGAACTACATACGTACTCTATGAGTGTTTTATATATATTGGTTGTATATATACCCAACAGACAGCAATACAGTTTTGAATTTTGTAGTCAAGCCGCCTTACCCCACACAAACGCGTTATAATGGAAGGAGCTAGTACGTACCGCAGCATTAAGGTTGTTTTCCATGATTGACAGATGGCCGGGATATATAAGAACTTATGAACCACAACCTTAGTGTTGTTTTTCCATGATTAGCCCCAAATCCAAGGACACATGCATAATATGGCGTGTAAGATCATATATGGCATCTCTCTTTTGCTCCTTTCCTTCATTAACATCTCGCTTGGAGAAGGAGAAATCGGGATATATTGGGGCCAAAATGGAAACGAGGGCAGTCTGGGCGACACTTGCGCGTCCAACAATTACAAAATCGTAAACATTGCTTTCTTAACAACGTTTGGCAATGGCCGGATTCCGGTTCTCGACCTCGCCGGGCACTGCGATCCAGCTAATGATCAGTGTACTGGCCTCAGCGCTGATATCAGTGCCTGTAAAGGCCTGGGAATCAAAGTAATGCTTTCCATTGGAGGTGGTTCATCAGGAAGCTATTCCCTTTCCTCTGCTGATGATGCCAAGTAAGCCTCATTCTCTCTTTCCTTTGATCTTGATCAACATTTTCTTCAATATATTATACATTATTATTTTGAATGAAGAGGAAAACCGCAATCATCTAAAGGCGTTGTGACATTATATATAGTGTAAAAGATGGTAGGGAGATGATGGATGCACCCGACTAGAGTACCCAGCTTGGAGTGTCCTTATTATCTAGAGACAGTTGACTGACCACTTTTACCGGTAGATAGGTCGGGTATGAATACCCGAGCAGCTCACCTAATGTAGGTAGTCTTGTCGCAGCGTCCGATTTGGTGCGACACTTAGAGGCGGCGAATCGTGATTCGCAAGGGATATCTCACAGATTTGGCGGGATCCTTTCCTATTTCATATTAGACAGTATTTATGGCGGTTTGGGCAGTTTAAGTAATTTTCCCAAAGTTAGATTTGTGAGATTTCTGCTGCTTTTATTGTAAAGGCTCATTAGTCCCTATTGGGGTCACATGTAAAGGGTTGATTTTAATGCAAGTGCAATTACTCTGTCTAATTGCTTCTTCCTATTTTTATTGTTATTTCTCTTGTTTTATAGTTGTGTTGACCTGTCGTCTAATTATTTGGTGGTCTTAAAATCAATAAGAGATAAGCAAACTAGGTTGTCCATTGATGTCTGATTAAAACTAAACATTTAACTTAAATTAAAAAGGCCAATAGGTGGAGAGTACAATTGTGATTACCACCAAGTCATAACATACATTATACACGCAGGAAAGTGGCACAATATCTATGGGACAACTATCTTGGAGGGCAATCAAAGTCAAGGCCACTAGGAGATGAAAGGCTAGATGGAATCGACTTTGTTATGTCTAGCGGCAGCGGCCAATTCTACGATGAACTGGCCAAGACATTATCGGCATTTGGCAAAGGGGGACAAAAAGTCTACTTGTCAGCAGCTCCTCAATGTCCTTTCCCTGACCAAACGCTGCAAGCGGCCATAAACACCGGCCTTTTCGACTACGTCTGGGTGCAGTTCTACAACAATCCTCCCTGTCACTACTCCGGCGACGCCACCAATCTCTTGAACTCTTGGAACAATGACTGGTCAAACATTCCTGTCGGGAAACTGTTTCTGGGATTGCCTGCATCCGAGGAAGCAGCCGCATCCGGTTTTGTTCCGGCTGATGTGCTTACTTCTCAGATTCTCCCGGCTATCAGTGGCTCACCCAAATACGGAGGCGTGATGCTGTGGTCTAAATTCTATGATAATGGCTACAGCTCAAGCATATGCGGTTTGACAAAATCTGTAATTTATATTTGCTGTTCCACCACAAATGATACCTGTACCTCCTTTTGTGAGAACACTGTACTAGGTTCATTTTGTACCTACTTGTGATGTAATGCATTCATACAATCATGGCTTCTTCCCTGTTGTTGTGGACTTGTGTCTGTTAAATCTGGGCCTTTGTTGGGCTTAATTGATTCTGGAGAAAGCCTAAAACCAAGATGGTCCATGAGACAGTATGATTGCAATCCTGGAAGTTAATTTCATCAGCAGACAAAAGTTTGTGTTTTTCTTTTTGGGCTTTTATCTTGTCGTCTCTTCTCTTAAGTTTCCTACAAATTATAGTGTGGATCATGATCCATATTATAATGTAAATCATTAATAAATTTATACTCCTTATAGTATTTTAATATATTGAATGCACATTATTTATATATTAAAAGTATATTATTTGGTAGTATAGTGAATAATGTACTTATCAGTATTCAAATAATGTAATCTTCAAAAAGGAAAGCTTAGTGTATTAAAAGTATACTTTTAGTATAATAAAAATATACTTTATGTTAGTAGTTCACCTTACAAGGTGAATAATGGTTCATGATTTAATGATTGAGGTTTTTCAGCATAGGCCATACTAGTCGTAAATCCTTAAAGTCTCTACACAAAAGCCACTCGCGAGCCACAGTTTCTAGGTTCTCACTCTTTCCATTGACATTCTATTAGGGATGTCAACGGGGCGGGGTGGGGGCGGGGGCAATACCTCCATCCCTGCCGCCGACTTTCTACCACACTCCCCGTCCCCGTCCCCATCCCCGCCGGGGAAGGGAAAAATCTCCCATTCCCTATCCCCACGGGGATTATTCGGGGACGGGGAATCCATGACTCCATTTTTAATTTATATATATAAAAAAAACAATATATATACATACTCATCATGAATGAACTTCAGATATCTAATTTCCTTTGATGTTTTGCCCTTGGCCTATGGATATATATGCTATGCCTATATATATAACATACATAGTGGTATACTTATTATATATATATATATATATATATATATATATTCGGGGGCGGGATGGAGCGGGGTAGTACTCCCCATCGGGACAGGGAGTCGGGGTCCTCGTCGGATACTGATACAATTGACATCCCTATATTCTATGCATAAGGGATTTATTACTTCTAATAGATTGAATCTCACACTATTGTTGGAACAAAAATTTAAGTTGATCAGTCAAACAACTCAACTAGTTGTGTTTGCTGCTTTTGTCCATACATAGAAACACTTTTCTGCAACAGAACTAGGACCTCTTTGGAATAATATTCTGTCTGATCTTACTTGTATACACATTGTAGTTGGACCTTTTCTCTTCCTTAGCTTGTATACACATTGTAGTTGGACCTTTTCTTCCTCCATGCACGACTCCATTGACGCGCAAACAATTTGGAAGTCAAGCCATCCAAATAAGGAGCTGCCACGATACAATTCAAGCCGTGCAGTTTGGTTTTCCAGGAAGAGAGCTTATAAAAAGCGGCCTTTACTTAGCTTCCTTGCATATCCAACATCTATCTATCCAATCCTAAAACTACATACTACACAAAATATGGCGTGTAAGATCGTACTTGCCTTCTCTCTTCTGCTCCTTTCTTTGATCAACATCTCTCTGGGGGGAGAAATCGCCATTTATTGGGGCCAAAATGGGGGTGAGGACACTCTAGCCAACACTTGTGCCACCAACAACTACAACATCGTCAACATTGCTTTCTTAACAACGTTTGGCAGTGGTCGGACTCCGGTCCTCGACCTCACCGGCCACTGTGATCCTGGTAGTAACCAGTGTACTAGCCTGAGCGATGAGATCCGAGCCTGTCAGAGCCAAGGTATCAAAGTCATGCTTTCCATTGGAGGTGCTGTTGGAATCTATTCCCTTTCATCCGCTGATGATGCCAAGTAAGCCCTATTCTCCCTTTTTATCTTAATCTTCTTACTCTAATTGTCAGAGAATCAGATAAACTAGTTTAGACTGTTCATACCATAACTATAGATTCAAATTAAAAAGGGTAATATAATAAATCACTTTCACTGAAATTAAAATTGAATATATAAATTATATATAATGTTAACCGTATGACCAACTTTTCTGTGTACAGAAATGTCGCACATTATCTGTGGGACAACTATCTTGGAGGGCAATCAGGGTCAAGGCCACTAGGGGATGCAGTCCTTGACGGAATCGATTTCGATATAGAGTCCGGCGGCGGCCAATTCTACGACGAACTAGCCAAGGCCTTAACATCATTCGGAACAAAAGTCTACTTAACAGCAGCGCCGCAATGCCCATTCCCCGACCAAAGTCTACAAACCGCCATAAACACCGGCCTCTTCGACTACGTCTGGGTGCAATTCTACAACAACCCCAACGCCGCCTGTCAATATTCCGACGGGAACACCGCCGATCTTCTCAACTCTTGGAACAATAACTGGTCAAACGTTCCCGCACAAAAAGTGTTAATGGGATTGCCTGCTTCTCAAGATGCCGCCAACAATGGGTTCATTCCCGCCGACGTTCTTACTTCTCAGATTCTCCCGGCGATCAAGGGTTCAACCAAATATGGAGGTGTAATGCTTTGGTCTAAATTCTACGACAATGGCTATAGCTCAAGTATTAAGCCCGCAGTTTGATCAAAACTATACTACATTTTTGTTGTTCTAATATAAAACACAATAAATGTTTCTCCTTTTAATTTATGACAACATTATATAATATTGTACTAGCTTTTTTTTTATACCTACTTATGATCGATGCAACAAAGTATACAATATAAATAATAAAATTATACCCGTTTATGAAAATTATTTATTCCACAATTATAGTGATTTAGGATTAGCTTGATCCTATTGTATTATAAAATCGTACTCGTTACCAAAATTATTTATTACACAATTTCAACGATTTGGGAAAGATATGATCATATATTAACAAATAATAAACTAATATATATCCCACATCCAAGCTTCAAATTAAACTACACAAAATATGGCGTATAACATAATATTTGCTTTCTCTCTTTTGCTCCTTTCCTTGCTTAACATCTGTCTCGGGGCAGAAATCGCGATATACTGGGGCCAAAATGGGAACGAGGGCAGCCTGCGGGACACCTGCGCGACCAACAACTATAACATCGTAAACATAGCGTTCTTAACAACGTTTGGCAATGGTCGGACTCCGGTCCTCAACCTTGCCGGTCATTGCAATCCTGCTGCTAATCAGTGTACTGGCCTGAGCGAGGAGATCAGAGCCTGTAAGAGCCAAGGCATCAAAGTCTTGCTTTCCATTGGTGGTGGCGTCGGAAACTATTCCCTTTCCTCTGCTGATGATGCCAAGTATGCCCAATGCAATTCTCTCTTTAATTTGTAATATATAGCTTCATTATATTATTTGCTTACATTTTATGAGATACTTTCATTATTGATTTAAAGTTTAAACTTTGACTGAGTGGCAAGAGAAACCCTGCCAGCTACTATTTTAGCTAGTATTTTACCCGTGCGATGCACGGTATGAAAAATATAAACATATATGTTATAATTAAATGAGTTCCAAAGACCTTGCGGTCTAGTGGCACCCGGTGTCCCGGTTTACACTCCCACATGAATGTGGGAGTGGGTTCAAGCAAAATAATTTTACGCTTAGGCGCGTGGAATTATTGAATGGTGGGGTCTATTGTTAACCTGTAAAATCCCAACCTTGCAGGACAAATATCTCATTGCCATGTAAGTCATTCCCATTTGTTATGTGGCTTTAACTCAAATTTAGTTCTTAAAATTTGTGCCAACGTTGGCTATTGTGGACAGCCTAATAGGTAGCTTCACTTGAGAGTGAAATTTGTAATCAGGGATTAAACTTTTATTGGTTCAGGAATGTGGCGCAATATTTGTGGGACAATTATCTTGGAGGGCAGTCAGAGTCAAGGCCACTAGGGGATGAAAGCTTGGACGGAATCGACTTTGCTATAGTTATAGGCGGCAATCAATTCTACGACGAATTGGCCAAGGCATTATCCACATTTGGGCAAAAAGTGTATTTGTCAGCAGCTCCTCAATGTCCTTTCCCGGATCGACGGCTACAATCGGCCATAAAAACCGGTCTTTTCGACTACGTTTGGGTGCAATTCTTCAACAACCCTACCGCAGCGTGTCAGTATTCTGGGGATACCAAAACCGATGATCTTATGAAATCTTGGAAAAATAATTGGTCTACCATTCCCACACCAAAACTATTAATGGGATTGCTTGCATCCCCGAAAGCTGCCGGGAGTGGTTTCATTCCGGCTGATGTGCTTACTTCTCAGATTCTCCCGGCGATCAAGGGTACACCCGAATATGGAGGCGTGATGCTGTGGTCTAAATTCTTTGACAATGGTTACAGCTTAAGTATTAAGTCTGCGGTTTGATCTTTTAATTTAATTTGTTGTTCTAAAATCAATATAATATATATAATAAATGTTGGGCTAGTGTATTGTGCTCCAAAAAATTAAAGAAGGTTTGAAACAGTGAAACACCTAGGGGTGTTAGCGAACAGAACTTGCGATAAACTACTCGTGTTCGTGTTCAGTAATCGTGTTCGTTTATTAAGCTAAACAAACATTAACAAACAAAATTTAGAGCTCGGTTAAAAAATGAACAGAGTTTGAATAATGGTAAGCTCGTTTGTGTTCGTTTAATAATGTTGGCGAAAAGCTCGTTTAGTGTTCGTTTAATAAGCCTATGAACATGTTCACAAACAAATACATACATACATACACACACATATATATAAATTTGAATTACATGACATGCTTACCGCCACACTTGGACTACCAAATACCAATCAAGCCCACACCACACTTTAACTCAACTTTGTAACATAGTTTCGACACCATAGATAAAGTTTATACATATATATATATATATATATACATATATATATATATATACATATCGAAATAATTTACTCTAAATGGTTAGGCTAAGCACCAGCTTTTATTATTTCCCAGTGTTTGGAATTGCTAGGCTAAGCACACTTGTTTATTTCATTAGGTTAGATGAAACCTTTCATATGTATTTTAAACATGCATGGCAATAATAATACAATTTGATACTCAAGCCTGCCCCAGTAAGGAGCTGCCACGACGACACAGCGGTAATGTTTGCTTTTCCTGGATGAGAGATTATAAATAGCCTATGATTCCTTGCATTTAATTTGCCAGGCCACAAACGATCCAAACCTAGCTAGCTAGCTCGATCAAATGGCATATAATAATAAGATTATAGTTACCATCTCTCTTTTGCTCCTTTCCTCGCTTAAAATCTCTGTCGGTCTCGGGGGAGAAATCGCGATATATTGGGGCCAAAATGGGGGTGAGGGCAGCCTGCGCGAAACTTGCGACACCACCAACTACAATATCGTCAACATAGCTTTCTTAATAGCGTTTGGCAATGGCTCCACTCCGGTTCTCAACCTAGCTGACCACTGTGATCAGTGTGAATTCCTGAGCGACGAGATCAGATACTGTAAGAGCAAGGACATCAAAGTATTGCTTTCCCTTGATGGTGGTGGCGGAGACTCTTTCCTTTCCTCCCCTGATGATGCCAAGTAATATATATATATATAATATAATATACATGCCAACTAACTACTATATAGTCAGTCGTGTGGACTGCAGTTGTGTTGAACGGATGAGCCGCCTCTGTTCTGCACAACTACAGTTCCCTTAGCTTTCAACACAATATGACCTATGGTCCACCACGACTGACATTATGTGGTGGGTATTGATTCTTTAAATTGAATTAAAAAGATTAAGAAAATATATATTACATAAATCTATCCTCTATAGTCTGGCTTCAATAAATACATATTTATTTTGTGTATGCAGGGACGTGGCACAGTATCTATGGGACAACTTTCTGGGAGGAGAGTCAGCGTCAAGGCCACTAGGGGATGAAAGCCTGGACGGAATCGACTTTTATATAGAGGGAGGCGTCAGCAACAAATACTACGACGTACTGGCCCAGGCCTTGTCGGAATTGGGTGAAGGGGCGGGACAAAAAGTGTACTTGTCAGCAGTTCCACAATGTCCATTCCCTGATTATTACTTGCAGGAAGCCATAAACACCGGCCTTTTCGATTACGTGTGGGTGAAATTCTACGACAATTCTCCCTGTCAGTACAACGGCGATGCCACCAATCTTTTGGACTATTGGAACCGTTACTGGTCAACCATACCCAACGGAACACTATATTTGGGATTGCCTGCAGCGCCGGAAGTAGCCCCCAGTGGTGGCTACATTCCGCCTGATATCCTTATTTCTGATGTTCTCCCGGAGATCAAGGGTACACCCATATACGGAGGCGTAATGCTCTGGTCTAGATACTATGACATAATAACAAACTATAGCTCCCAGATCAAGCCATATGTCTCTATGCTTACTAAACACCATATTACTTCAAATTTGCCCTCGTCCGCTGAATACTAAACGTTTGAGATCGATCCAACGTAATGTTGTACTAGCTAGCTAGCATCTACTTATGAATTATATATGATGCATTCATCACTGTCATATATATATATAATAATAAAATGCATCTGTAATAAAGCTAGCTAGCTTTATTAGTTTGTTGTTAAATATTGGAATTATTATTGCACCAAGTACGGTCTAAAATCTATATAATATATAAATGTTGGGTTTCTCCTTTTGTGACTAGATAGTTTAATTTGAATTTCTTATTTCCTGTTGTGGTGGACTTGCATGCTTATGTTTAAATCACCGAGCTGATGAGTGGCATTAACCTAGTACCTCTTGGTCTTCCGTTAACAAAAGAACAAATCATTAATAGGAATGCGGAACGACCAGATTCAAATATTTCTTTATAAATGACTAGAATATGACTGATTTAGATATTGCCATGAACATTTATAAATATCAGAGAAATTCATGATAAAAATATTATAGTTGTCAACAACACAATTATTACATTTACAAATTGCTCTCTTATATGATAATCTAGATCTAAAGCTAGGCACCGAAAGTGCCATGACTATTCAATATATAAAGGAGCAATAATTAAGGCATAACTCAACTCGTTAAAATGCGTATTCTCTTTATAACACGTATACCATTGAATGTTAACCATGTAGGTTACAAATCAGTGTTTGTACGAAAGAGAAATAAGAATAACGAGGTGGTGTTATAAATCGAGTTTTGTAATCTAAGGCTTCGCGTAGAAATCCAAAATTGATTTTAATCAATATTTTCTCATGACATTAAGTTATGCTACTACGTACATAATATCATTGGTAGAATAATAAATTTAGATATGCAACTGATGAACTTCATGACCGCATAATTATGAGTCATTAGACGCTAATGTTTATTTAGGAAAATCTCTGATGGATTAATAATTCTTGAAAGAAATGAAAATCACAACAAGTATTTTGTTGAATTATAAATTAAAAGCTTTATTTGATTTGAAATAGTAAGGAATTGACTGAGCAATATTCTCTTGAATTAGGAATATGTAAATATAAATATGTACCATTATGTGCTAATGATGGAAAATATAAAACATATATTACTTTGTAAAGAAAAAAAATACATGAATTTATAGTCTCGTTTCAACATATATATACATTTTGTGTATGCAGGAACGTGGCACAGTATGTATGGGACAACTTTCTTAGAGGACAATCAAAGTCAAGGCCACTGCCCACTAGGGAAGGAAGGCCTGGACGGAATCGACTTTAATTTGCTATAGAGGCAGGCACCAACCAATACTACGACGTAGTGGCCAAGGCCTTGTTGGAATTGAGTGAAGGGGCGGGACAAAAAGTGTACTTGGCAGCAGCTCCTCAATGTCCATTCCCTGATTCTCACTTGCAGGAAGCCATAAACACCGGGCTTTTCGACTACGTGTGGGTGCAATTCTACAACAATCCTCCCTGTCAGTGTTGCGCCCGCGGAAGTGGGATAGATCAGATTGCAACAATAATTTGAGAAAGAAAAATAAATGAGGCACAGATTTTACGTGGAAAACCCCTAAACAAATTAGGGTAAAAACCACGGGCAAGGGTAGAAGAATTTCACTATAAGAAAATAGGAGTTACAACCACTCTCTAACTAACAAGGAGAAAACAATGATAATTCTCTCTTGCTAGGAAAGAGAAATACACTCAACAAACTCTCTAATATCTCTAGTATATGAGGGAAGAATAGAATGATTTGAGATGACAAGAATGGCAAATGACCTCCCTATTTATAGTTGAGGAATATGGGTCATTTTGTAGTAAGTCCAAAGTTTAGGGACCAAATAATAAATATTTTGGTAGGTGCCTAACTCCATGCCTAACTCTTTTGACTTGCCTAATTCTTTGTCAATTGTTGATATTTGCCTAATTATGGCTGCTGCAACATTGCCTAATTCTGCCGACAATCTCCCACTTGAAGATTAGATTGTAACAATCATATCTTCACACCATTCTTTCTACCTTGCACTTTCCATGCCGCTTACGTCTCTATCAGGCCATAGGAAGATCGACACCAAGTAAACTTATCAACATTGATTACCTTTGTTAGGAAATCTGCTACGTTGTCCGTGGTATGGATTTTCTGCAAATCTACTGTCCCTTCTTCCACCTTCTCTCGGATGAAATGGTACTGCACTCGTATGTGTTTCGTCCTTGAATGAAATGCAGGATTCCTTGCTAGATGCAAGGCACTCTGACTGTCACAAAACAAAGAGACAAACTCTTGTTTGTGCCCGAGCTCCTCCAATAGCATTTTCAACCAAATTGCTTCTTTGCTGGCTTGTGTAGCTGCTACGTATTCTGCTTCTGTTGTTGACGTAGCGACAACTGCTTGCAGTTTTGAAACCCAGCTTACAGCTCCACCAGCAACTTTGAACACATATCCTGTCGTAGATTTACTTTTATCCAAATCCCCTGCATAGTCAGAATCCACATACCCGTTGATAATAAAGTCTGATCCTCCATAACATAATGCAACATCTGAGGTCCCCTTGATGTATCTTAGGATCCTCTTCACACAGTTCCAATGCTCTCTGCCTGGATTCGCCATGTACCGACTAACTACTCCCACTGCTTGCGCAATGTCTGGTCTTGTACATATCATAGCGAACATTAGACTCCCCACCGCTGATGCATACGGTACTCGAGACATCTCCATCCTCCCTTCTTCATTGCTAGGACTCATACTTGAGGATACTTTGAGATTAATAGGAAGAGGGGTAGAAATTGGCTTACAATCTTGCATGCTGAAACGTGACAAGATTTTCTTTAAATAATTCTTTTGAGAAAGCCAAATCTTCCTATTACCTCTGTCTCGGTGAATTTGCATCCCTAGAATCTTGTTTGCTGGTCCCAAGTCCTTCATTTCGAATTCCCTAGCCAGTTGTGCCTTCAATTCATCAATGTGATCTTTGTTGGGGCCTGCGACCAACATGTCATCTACATACAACAGCAATATAACAAAGTTATCTTTTCCAAACCTCTTGAAATATGCACAAGGGTCTGCATTCAGTCTGTTGTATCCAAGGCACATGATGAAGGAATCAAATCTCTTATACCAACACCTTGGCGCCTGCTTTAAACCGTATAGAGATTTGTTCAACCTGCAAACCAAGTTCTGATTCTCTTTGTCTTCAAATCCTTCAGGCTGGAGCATATATATCTCTTCTTCAAGATCTCCATGAAGAAAAGCCGTTTTCACATCTAGCTGCTCTAGATGTAAGTTGAATGTAGCACACATCGCCAAAACTACACGAACTGTTGTTAGTCGAACCACAGGTGAAAATATTTCATTGAAATCAATACCTTCTTTCTGAGCATATCCCTTCACCACCAGTCTTGCACGATACCGCTCCACTTGATCGTCACCATTCCTTTTGATTTTGAAGACCCATTTGTTACCAATTGGCTTCCTTCCTTGTGGTAGTGGCACAAGTTCCCATGTATTATTTTTATGGAGAGCTTCTATTTCTTCCTGCATTGCTGCCGTCCATTGAGAAACATCTAAGCTGTTTATCGCCTCCTGAAAGGTTGATGGCTCACCATCATCTGTTAGAAGGCAGTATGCAACATTCCCTTCCATAACATAATCTGAGTGCCAAGTGGGACGTCTTCTTTCACGGTCTGATTGACGAGTTGTTGGAGCTCCAGAGCGTTCTGGTTCTGGTTCCTCGTGCGCCGGTTCTGCTTCAGAAGAATCTTGTTCAAATTCCTCCTCTACCTGTATCTGAGTAGTTTCTGGCTTTTCTTTTTCCGTGCTATCATCAACTTCTCCTCTTTGTAGCCTGTCCTCTACAAAGATAACATCCCTGCTGATGACAACTTTGTGGGCAGTGGGATCCCACAAGCGATACCCCTTTACTCCATCAGCATACCCCAAGAATCTACATTTCCTGGACTTCGGATCCAACTTTGTAATTTCCTGGGCATTGTACATTGCATACACAATGCTTCCAAATATATGGAGGTTTGAATAATCAACAGGCTTACCAGTCCACATCTCCATTGGTGTCTTCAGCTCGATTGCAGTTGATGGAGCTCGATTCACCAAATAACAGGCGGTATTGACTGCTTCTGCCCAGAATGATTTTTCTAAGCCCGCAGCCCTCAACATTGCTCTTGTCCTTTCCAGCAAGGTTCTGTTCATCCGCTCTGCCACTCCATTTTGTTGAGGAGTGTATGCCACCGTGAACAGCCTTTTGATGCCTTCCTTCTTGTAGAAGTCATCAAATTCCTCACTTGTATATTCCCCTCCATTATCTGTCTTGAAACACTTGATCTTCTTCCCGGAATCAAGTTCCACCCGTGCTTTGAAGGCTTTGAAAGTCGCAAACACATCTGACTTCTTCTTGATAGGGTACACCCAGCATCTCCTAGAGTAATCGTCGATGAATGAGACAAAATACTTTGCCCCTCCTAGGGATGGAACCGGTGCTTGCCACACATCAGAGTGAACCAATTCTAGAACAACCTTGCCTCTAGAATTTGATGTGCTGAATTTAAGACGATGTTGCTTACTTGTTATACAATGCTCACACAAAGGAAGTGATACCTTTGTTAACCCCGGAAGTAGCTTTTGCTCCACAAGAACCTTCATTCCTTGTTCTGACATGTGCCCAAGTTTCTGATGCCATAGCAGCGTAGAGTCTGGACTACATGCGGCAACCGATGCCTCTGCTTCTTGCAAAGTCTCTCCCTTCAGCATGTATAGATTTGCAGCTATCTTCTCCCCTTTCATCACCACAAGCACTCCTTGGAAAATCTTCATGACTCCTTTCTGTGTTTCAATCTTGGTTGCACTATTATCCAATATTCCATAGGATAATAGATTTTTCTTCAAGCCCTTCACGTGCCGCACATCCTGAATAGTTTGGATTGTTCCATCGTACATCTTCAGCTTGATGGTTCCAATGCCGATAATCTCCAAGGCATGATCGTCGCAGCTGTACACAGATCCTCCTGAGATTGGTTCATAATGATGGAACCATTCTCTCCTTGAGGTCATGTGATATGTGGCTCCCGAGTCTATAAGCCATATATCCGCGAACCTTTTTCTGCCTTCCCTGGCTATTGATGCTTCGCAACAGAGAGCACTTCCATCATCCGAGGTACTTGCAACATTTCCTTGAGGATTGGAATTCTGAGGTAAATTCCAACAATCTTTCTTCAAGTGACCCTTCTTTCCACAGTTGTAACACTTTAAATTCTTCTTACTTGATTTTGATCTACCACGACCACTGCTTTGGCTACGTTCTGTTGACCTTCCTCTCATCACCGTTAACGCCTCTGCCTGTTGCAGATTGACTTGTCTGTCCTCCTTGTTCTTGCGCCGACTTTCTTCTTCAAGAACCGCAGCTGCAACATCATCGAAAACTAGATAGTCTGTAAGGATGTTGTTTGTTAAGTTGATGATGAGCTGATCATACGAATCAGGTAGACTCTGAAGTAGAAATTCCGCACGCTCCTGTGGCTCTATTTTACAGCTTAGAGATGTAAGCTAGGAAAATAGAGTATTCAGCGTATTTAAGTGTTCCGTCACTGAAGTAGATTCTGACATACGAAGAGTATATAATTTCCTCTTAAGGAAAATTTTGTTGTGCAGTGACTTGGCCTCGTACAACCGGTTGAGGTGATCCCAAATCTTCTTGGCCGTCTTCTTCTCCTCGATGCTTGACAATACTCCATCTGCTATTGATAGGTATAGATCCGCCATAGCATCCTCGTTCATCTCGCTCCATTTTTTTGTCATCAGTAAAATCCACCGGCCTTTCACTGATAGCTGTTAGACAGTTGTCTTTCCTCAGGATAGCCTTCACCTTTAATTTCCACAATGAGAAATTTTTCCCATTGAATTTTTCAATCTCAAATTTCGCTGCCATATTGTTCTTGAAACAAATTCTGAACAATATATCTGAAGGCTCTGATACCAATTGTTGCGCCCGCGGAAGTGGGATAGATCAGATTGCAACAATAATTTGAGAAAGAAAAATAAATGAGGCACAGATTTTACGTGGAAAACCTCTAAACAAATTAGGGTAAAAACCACGGGCAAGGGTAGAAGAATTTCACTATGAGAAAATAGGAGTTACAACCACTCTCTAACTAACAAGGAGAAAACAAGGATAATTCTCTCTTGCTAGGAAGGAGAAATACACTCAACAAACTCTCTAATATCTCTAGTATATGAGGGAAGAATAGAATGATTTGGGATGACAAGAATGACAAATGACCTCCCTATTTATAGTTGAGGAATAGGGGTCATTTTGTAGTAAGTCCAAAGTTTAGGGACCAAATAATAAATATTTTGGTAGGTGCCTAACTCCATGCCTAACTCTTTTGACTTGCCTAATTCTTTGTCAATTGTTGATATTTGCCTAATTATGGCTGCTGCAACATTGCCTAATTCTGCCGACAGTCAGTACAACGACGACGCCACCAATCTTTTGAACTCTTGGAACCTTAACTAGTCAACCATACCAAACGGAACCCTATTTTTGGGATTGCCTGCAGCTCCGGACGCAGCCGGCAGTGGCTTCATTGATCCTCACAAACTTATTTCTGATGTTCTCCCGAAGATCAAGGCTACACCCAAATACGGAGGCGTAATGCTCTGGTCTAGATACTATGACAATTTAACAGGCTACAGCTCCAAGATCAAGCCATATGTCTCTATGCTTACTCAACACTATATTGCTATAAATTTGCCCTCGTCCTCGATCTGATCGAATACTAAATGTTTGAGATCGATCCAACGTAATGTTGCACTAGCTAGCATCTACTTATGAATTATATATGATGTCATATAATAATAAAATGCATCTGTAATAAAGCTAGCTAGCTTTAGTGATAAGTGCAAAAGATACCACTTTTATAAGGTTATTTGTGGATCATTAAGTGCATAATTCACGGCCCTTATGAATGTTTTAGTCCTAATTTGCTTTAGAATGCTTGTTATTGTCATTAGACCCCGTTCCACGCTTGGCTAATTGTTTTGTAGGTAAAAGATGTGCAAAAAGGGCAGGAAATGACAACATTTCAGATAAGTGAAGAACAAACCAAAGTTGGAGCAAAAAATAGGCCAGGACTGCAGTGGACGCGCGGTGGACGCGCGTCCACCCATGCGTCCACCCATGCGTCCAGGCCTGCGTCCGAAATTATGCTTGCAGAAGTTTGGCAGCAGAACAGCAGTCTGCTGTGGACGCGCAGTGGACGCGGGTTGGACGCCCGCGTCCAACTTTCAGCCCTCTGAAGTTTGGAGTCTGTGCAGCAAAAGGCACGCTGGACGCGCAGTGGACGCGCGTCCAGCCGTGCGTCCATCGCGGAAATTTCAGCAGTTGGGCGAGATTTAAGAGGGGAATGGAGCCATTTTGCAGGGGATCCATCACACTTCAGTTTTAGACCACTTTAGAATATTTCTCTCTCTAGGATTAGCCTAGAGAGATCTCTCCCAATTCACTCCACATTGCAATTCTTAGATTTAGATTAGAATTAGAGAAGAATTCCATTGTTGCAAGATTGAGATCTACATTCAATTTCAAGTTCAAGGTTTAATTTCAAGCTAAGTCTTCCTTTTAATTTCTTGTCATTACTTTTGCATTTTGCTATTTCAATTCCAAGTATGATTAGATAGATCTTTGTGGATTTGGATTGAGCAATGTTGTATGGATATTCTTGAGCTTTGAATTGATCAATTAGGTTTTGCAATTGCTTTGATTATGAGTTTGATTGTGTGAGTGGTGATCCACTTTGACTCTTGTGTAGGGGTGATCAACCTATATGAGAGGTGTTTGGAGAAGGAGTCTCATCTACGAGAGTAGAGTTACTCCTTAGCCTAGCCTAGCACATTTCCCTCTCACCTTTGAGAAAAGGGAGAAGTGGAAGATAAGAGGCACATAACGTGTTTGACAAAATGCCTCTCCTAGCCTAGTGATCACAAGGATGACATTACGGTCTAAGGAGTGAGTCCATTGACCACGAGAGTGGCGGTGGTGTTGGTGACCTTATCTCATTTTCATAATCTAAGTGTTGCTAGCCTAATATCTTAGGAAATCAAGGATACCTATCTGAGTTGCAAGGTCCAAATCCTCCTTTCCAATTGTTTGTTTCCAACGTTTTGTTCCTTATTTGCATTATGTTTCGTGCACATTCCTTACTATGCTTGGGTTAGCTTTCAAACACTAAACACTCTTGTGCTTAATCCCCTCACCGCTCAAACTCCCTCTTTGCCGTCCTTTGAGAACGATACTCGGAAATCTTTCCGTTTTAACATCTATTTCTTTCCATCCACCGCGAAAACTACACCCATCATTTAGTTTGTTGTTAAATATTTGAATTAATGCACCAAGTTGGATAAATTAAAGCTATGGAATCTTTTGAATTATTGGATCGGAACAGTACTAAAAGATAAAAATGTTGTAGGCTCGGAACTATTGCATTCACCAGTCACAATTAATGTTCATCGAATTTTCCAAAAATAAAATAAGATGTGATACACATTATTGATTGAGAGCTTTATAGTTCATAATCGGGTTTTCAAATTCAGCTCAATCAATATTCTCCAGTTTTGTTGGTATCAACTTTCTGGCCGGGATGACAATGTTAGTCAAGTGGAGCAGCATGTAGCCGGTGATGCTTGACCTAAATTCTTTGATACTGGCTACAAGTCAAGTATGTATTAAATTTACAGTCTAAAATCTATATAATAAATGTTGGGTTCCTCCTTTGGTGACTAGTTTGAATTTCTTATTTCCTGTTGTGGTGGACTTGCATGCTAATGTTTAAACCACCGAGCTGATGATGAGTGGCATTAACCTAGTACTTCTTGGTCTTCCGTTAACAAAAGAACAAATCATTAATTAACTGGGATTGGGTTGTGTTGGCTACGGGATGAATACCAAAGTGGGCTTGTTTGGCATTTGATGTAGAGAGCTATAGCAAGCCCTTTTTTTTTTTCTTTTGGATAGACTTTATGGTTGCCTAAGTTAAGCTAAGATTTAAGAAAGATTTGCGAATTGCATGTAGCATTGTAGTAATCCAATTGTTAAAGCATGAATAAGGTTGATATTATATTGTGAATTTGTATACAAAAATTCTGTACCTACAATTAATAGTTTATGTACATGTAAATAATTAATAATTTACTATCTATTTATGTTCTGCTTGATACTCACTTTATCTCTCTTTTATCACTTTATCTCTCTTTTGTGTATTAACAAAATTCAAACTCATAACTTTTGATATTTGAATTATACTCTACCTACTCAATCAATCCTTTCAAGGCAACCTATAACTTTTTTAAAGTTACCAATAAAGTGTAATACATTGAACAATAAAGTATAATATGATTTAAAATATAAGAATGTGTACGTTTAGAAATATTTAATTTGAATGTAAAATTGAGTACAACATTTCTTTTTAAAATATTAATATTTTTTTTGTTTTAATATTATCCGAGGTTGTTTTACTGCTATGGTAATTCATAATTTGGTACATAATTGTTATACTTTCTACTTTCTTGTTCAAAAAGCTTAGGAACCAACCCTTTAACAAAAAACTTAGGATCCAACCAAGCCCTATATGTTTTCACTTCGACCTGCTGCTTATATATAAATAAATAAATGGTAGAAGTTACCTTTATTTTTTTTCCCTTAAAACATGTACTCCGTATTTCTTATATTATTAGTTCTTAATTACCATGTATCTACTTGTGTACTCATTGTCGCTGGACATTTTCTTATAAATAGCCTTTACTTTGATGCATGCATGCATATCCCACATCTATCCAAATTAAACCTCAAACTACACAAAATATGGTGTATAATAAGATCATAGTTGCCTTCTCTCTTTTGCTCCTTTCCTCGCTTAACGTAACATCTCTCTCGGTTCCAAGGGAGAAATCCGTTTCTCAACCTAGTTGACCACTGTGATCCTGCTAGTAATGGGTGTAAATTCCTGAGCGACGAGATCAAATACTGTAAGAGCAAGGGCATCAAAGTATTGCTTTCCATTGGTGGTAGTACTCGTGTCGGAGGCTATTTCCTTGACTCCCCTGATGATGCCAAGTAATCCCCATCCTCTCCATCTTCAACATATAATATAATAATAATATAATGTACAGGCCGACCAACTACTATATAGCTAGTACGATGCTACATCTTTTACTGGACTTAGGGATTTAATACGATGATATATAGTGCGCACAAGTATTGGATAAATTAAAGCTATGGAATCTTTTGAATTGGAACACTAAAAGATAAAAATGCTGTAGGCTGGGAAGGCATTCACCCGTGCCAATTAATATATATTCATCGAATTTTCTAAAAATAAAATAAGGTGTGAGACACTGTTTGATTTAGAGCTTTATAGTTCATAATTGGATTTTCAAATTCAGCTCAATCAATAATATTATATTCTCCAGTTTTGTTGGTATCAACTTTCTCGGATGACAATGTTTTCTTTGCTTTGTATGTGTGACCACTTTATTCTCTTTTGGTTGGTGGTACTTGTGCAGCCTATCTTGTCATGAATGATTTAAGGTCAAGCTTTTGTTTAATTCAGTCTCTTGCCAAGGTTTAACCTCTAACTTAAATTCTTCATCTTGTATGTTATGCGTTGCTAGTAAAGACTTATGTGAAATTCCGGTAATATTTGATTTGTCATAGCTTGTCTTAGTGCTCTCATAATGAAGTCTAGGATTTGCATATTTTGAAGTGATTTAAGTCATTCCTGTTAGCCTAAGCCTTTAAACCTATTGTTACAATTGTTTTCCCTAATTGTCCTCATTTGAACCTTGTTTTTGTTTAATAAGTCACCCGTTCTTTGTTATTGTTTTTAATTTCTTGTTTGACCCCATTATTCAACCCTTAGCCTTTAATCATATATTTCCATCTACCCTTAGAGCGAATGTAGCATTTATTCTTTAATTTAAAAGAGATTTCTTTTTGTAGCATTTATTTCTCATCCTTGAACAATATCCACAATGTTACAAATTCGACTAATTGTCGACTAAGGATGAAGGACAGAGTGCATTTTCTTTTGGTACATAGTTATGTTGCGGGCCTTGAATTGGTTCCGGGCTGGCGCGTTGGGAAGTTGGTCGTCCATGATGGAGACACTGTAGTTCAAGGAATATTATGTATATATCTTTCTTGTGTACACACGATTCTTGGACTCTTTCTTAGTCCACAACTCCATGGAAGTCAAGCCATCCAAACACGGCCAAATAAGGAGCCGCCACGACACAAACTCGCTGTTTGTTTTTCCAGAATGAGAGCCTATAAATACCCTTTACTCCCTTGCATCTATCTCCCACATCCAACCTTCAAACTACACAAAATATGGCGTTTAAGATCCTATTTGCCTTCTCCCTTTTGCTTCTTTCCTTGGTTAACATCTCTCTTGGCGCAGATATCGTGATATACTGGGGCCAAAATGGGAACGAGGGCACCCTGCGCGACACCTGCGCGACCAACAACTACAACATCGTAAACTTAGCTTTCCTAACAACGTTCGGCAATGGCCAGACTCCGGTCCTAAACCTTGCCGGTCATTGCAACCCTGCCGCTAATCAGTGTACTGGCCTGAGCGACGAGATCAGAGCCTGTCAGAGCCAGGGCATCAAAGTCTTGCTTTCCCTTGGTGGTGGCGTCGGAAGCTATTCCCTTTCCTCGGCAGATGATGCCAAGTAAGCATAGTTTTACTTACTGTTCAAATCTAGAAAGTCAATTTGCCCATATGGTCAAACTAATAAGGTCAATAAAATACTCGAAACTAAAAATGAACTTATAATTCTGTAATTACCAAGTTAACTGTCTGATCTTACTTTCTTTATTTTGTGTGTAGGAATGTGGCACAATATCTGTGGGACAATTATCTTGGAGGGCAATCAGGGTCAAGGCCACTAGGGGATGCAGTCCTAGACGGAGTCGACTTTGATATAGAGACCGGCGGGGGCCAATTCTACGACGAACTGGCCAAGGCATTAAAAGCGTTTGGATCAAACGTTGTATTGTCAGCAGCGCCGCAATGTCCATTCCCCGACCAAAGTCTACAAACCGCGATAAACACCGGCCGTTTCGACTACGTTTGGGTGCAATTCTACAACAATCCTCCCTGCCAGTACTCTGGGGACGCCGCCAATCTTTTGAACTCGTGGAACAATAACTGGTCAAGCATTCCCGCCGGAAAAGTATTGTTGGGATTGCCGGCCTCTCAGCAAGCAGCCGGAAGTGGGTTCATTCCGGCCGATGTGCTTACTTCTCAGATTCTCCCGGCGATCAAGGGCTCACCCAAATACGGAGGCGTAATGCTGTGGTCTAAATTCTATGACAATGGCTACAGCTCAAGTATTAAGTCTGCGGTTTAATTTGATCTATCGATCAAAACTATACTACTTCATAGATCATATAATAAATGTTTCTATATGTACCTACTTATGATCTGATGCATTCATGAGATCAGAACCGTACTACTTCATAAATCATAATAAATAATGTTTGTCCTCTTGATCCTGAGACCACTTCCAACTTTTTCCTTTGTATGATTATATATTGAAATTTTCTCCTCAAAAAAAATATATTGAAAATTCAAAAACCTTCTCAATATTATTTCTTGCTTTAGAACATGTCAAGATCCCATCACCTTGATTCTTGCTCCAAATCAATCTTTTAGATACTATTAAAAAAAAAAAGTCAAGGTAAGATGATATTTTTTCCAATAAAGGTAAGATGATATAATGAATCATAAACTTTAATTTGTAGTTTATAGGAATTGAGACCTATATAATAGAAAAGTTGAAAAATGAGTTGATTTATTTTTAACACAATTTTCGAACATCTAAACATCTAAATTTGTAAATTGTTCCTTTTGTAAAACAATGAGGAGAATGTATGTAAGTGTGAGAGAATAAATGGAGAGACTGATTGCACTTATTAAAATCAGAACCCATCATCCTAAGTGTGATGACACAGGGTCTTTATTACAAGATTAATGGGCTTTTTAGAAAGAAAGAATAAATTAACAAATCTACATACACTTAGGAAAGCTGCCTAAGCCGCCATATTTCTTTCCTAATGTTGAAAAAGGAAATTTCGTGCCAAGTCTGGAAGAATCTCAGAAAGATATTTACTTAACCACCTCATAGTGTTGCGCCCGGTCAGGCATCATAACTCGACTGCCATCATCAGGTAGGCACCCAACCTGTCGGAATCGGCCTCTTGACTGAACAACGCGATCGAGGTGCGGGCTTCTCATACCGGGGCGCACTTCTAACTGGGTACCCCACTAGGGGGTATCCATAATCAACCTCAATTGATTACTGTAGATAAAATTATGCCCACACTATAGTCTAAGTGGTACGTACGGTTGAAATAAATATATTGGTTGATTTTTCTCGGTAGATAAAATTATGCCAACACTATATATAGTCTAAGTGGTACCGTGAAAATAAATATATTAGTTAATTTTTTCTCTGGAGATAAAATTATGGCCACACAATAATTTAAATGGTGGAAATAAATATATTGGTTGATTTTTTCTTCTCTTATGAAGATCACAATAAATAAGAATTCTTCAATTCAATCTTCTTCCCTATAATAAATAGAAAAACTCCATGATTTTCCGGTTTTCCCATGACCTGAAATCTTGACAATTTCTAATACTTTTCTAAATTTTTTATTTAAAAAAAAACTAAAATAATATATACAGAGTACGAGACCACTTTTTATACTTACGTACTGGTCACTTGGTATATATTTGTTTGGCTGCTTTAAAAAATATACAAAGTACGTGACCAAATATTTCATACTCTAATAAATTAATTTTGATTAAAAATATATGAATACAATATTATATATACATACAAATTGTCATGAAACTAAAACGGAGGTGCTATAATGGGGAATGCCCCACCGTTTGCACAAGCTAAGCAAACTAATTAAAAGTTGACTTGACGTCAACCTAGGTCATAGACAAACACGGTTTGTGCTAAACTTCATTAATGAAGCGTGATTATAGGGTTATTGACCTGACTTTTGCATTGTCCAAAACCACCCGTTTTTCATTATCCCAATGGGGTAGCATAAGTGACAACTGGTAAGTAAGTTCTCTAAGAATTTAGAGAGAATTTAGGTTCGATTCTCACAAGTGACGATTCTTCCTAGACTAGCTCTTGCGCTGGAACGAACGTTGGTGGACCCAGACCGTTAAACGGACAAAGAAAGATCCGGTGGTAATCAAATGCGAAATCCTCATGAATATTCCTATTTCCTAGCAAAGAATAAGTATAAATATATTGCTATTGCAACTATAAGATTGGATGATCAATTCTTACGTATCATGTTAAAATAATTGTCAAACCCCGCCAAGACTACCATAATTATCACTTAAAGGCTTTATTTTATACCAATTTATTGATCCATGATAGAGTGGCAGCAATCTTGGGTATTTAATTTCATCAAACAGTTGGGGGTTTTCTTGGGCTTCTATCATTCTATCCCATTACCTGTTTTGAGGCGGCTGCTTATTGAAACCTATACTTAATCAGGATATATTACAAAAATGCAGAGTTTCCTCGACAATGGAAACCGGCCAAAAGGATAAAACTAACCCACCTAAGCCTACAATAGTGTCTGGTAGTAGCATTTTCCATTGGACTATTTTGCATATCTTACTTGTTGGAATTGAGTTTTCTCATTACACCGACACGCAATACCATTTGGAAGTCCAATCTGCATGCAGAACACTACGATGAGAGCTTATAAATAGGCTCTACTTCCATGCATATCCCTCCCACATCCAATCTTTTAAAGCTACAAACATATGGCGTTTAAGATCATATTTGGCTTCTCTCTTTTGCTCCTTTCCTTGATTAACATCTGTCTCGGGGGAGAAATCGCCGTATATTGGGGCCAAAATGGGAATGAGGGCAGCCTGGGCGACACTTGTGCGACCAACAACTACAACATAGTAAACATCGGTTTCTTAACAGTGTTTGGGAATGGCCAAACTCCGGTTCTGAACCTTGCTGGGCATTGTGATGCTGCTAGTAATCAGTGTAGTGGCCTAAGCGAGGAGATCAGGGCCTGTAAGAGCCAAGGCATCAAAGTCTTGCTTTCCCTTGGAGGTGCTGCAGGAAGCGATACCCTTACCTCTGCTGATGATGCAAAGTAAAGCCTAGATAAACTATACTATAATATATATCTATATAGGAGAGGGTTTGCTGTGCTTTCATTTGATCATGCTCATATATATCACTGTTGCAAAAGGCACCCCAGACCGTGGCGATTTCCTCCTAGGCGCACCAGCCTAGTGCCTAATTCGGCCAACTCGGTTGCCTAGGCAGCCGCCTAATGCCTAACTCGGCTGATTTAACTTGTCCATTTCGATCGAGTATTCGAGTTAACCAAGTTAATAAAGTTATATATGATGTATAAATTTTTTTCATTATATATATAATATGATGTATATACACCCACACACGTGCACTGTTTTTTTTTAGTTAGCCGCATAGGCGCCCGCCTAGGCCATCTAGACGCCTGTTCAACTAGCGCCTTGGGTTTATTGCAATATATAAGTAGATTTGGTTTTCACTAATTTTGCAATGTTGAACTCTTTAACACTGTGTGCAGGAATGTGGCACAATATCTTTGGGACAACTTTCTTGGAGGGCAGTCACCGTCAAGGCCACTGGGAGATGAAAGCCTAGACGGAATCGACTTTGATATAGAGGCCGGCGGCGGCGAATTCTACGACGAACTGGCCAAGGCCTTGTCGGCATTTGGACAAAAAGTCTACTTGTCAGCAGCTCCACAATGTCCATTCCCCGACCAAAGGCTACAAGGCGCCATAAACACCGGCCTTTTCGACTGCGTTTGGGTGCAATTCTACAACAATCCTCCCTGTCAATACTCCGGCGACGCCACCAATCTTTTGAACTCTTGGAACAATGACTGGTCAACCATTCCCACCGGAAAACTATTCTTGGGTTTGCCGGCTTCCCCGGAAGCAGCCGGAAGTGGTTTCATTCCGGCAGATGTGCTAACTTCTCAGATTCTCCCGGCAATCAAGGCCACACCCAAATACAATGGCTACAGCGCAAGCATCAAGCCAGCAGTTTGATCAAAACTTCACTAATATCGCATATACATGTTTTTCCTATTATGATGCATGATATCATAAGCAAAGTTCTAATAAATCTGCAGTAGCTATTGATATGAATAAATAAAGCTCGTTTATCGTTTAACATGGAGTTTATGATAATCTGCATTACAATTATGCAACTCAAGATCAGAGACATTAATCAATGAAGGAGCCTTTTAACCATTTACACAACTGTTTCAGTGTTTCGTTAGATTTTGAGAATTCCCCCTATACCACACCCAAAAAAACTATGAACAGACAGCACCAGAAGGATCGAGGATGCATCTACCTACAAGAACTAATAACAGAATATTTGGCCTAAGCATCCCTTCTTGCAAACGGGAATGAAAGAATGGCGGCAGGTAGTATTGGTGAAGTGAAAAATGGTAAGTTTTGAAACCAGATGACTTCAGGGAATAACTAGTTGACTACTTTGTGAGATAGAATGTTACCTGGAAGCTATGCTGCAGCTTGTGTTGAGTTAGAATTTTCTGTATTCTTGGGTAGAGGTTTCACGTATTTTCCTAATGCTTTTTGGCGAGTCCGTTGTTTCATCCTTAAGAGCTTATCTTTACTCTGTTGCTTCTTTTTCTCTCGCTCTTTATTCCTTAGATTCCTCTCCTTCTCTAAGATACCTTGCCAGAAAACTTCACCTGTAGCCGGCCATAGCCACTGCTTCTTCGGAGGGTCAGTATCAGCCAACTCAGCCAGCTCCTCATCCAGGCTCTTAAGCGTCTCGTACTGGAACCACTTCACCCACATATGACCTCTCCGGCTCTTCAACTCGTGTTGTTCTTGCATCAAACCTGTCTTTGCGTCCACATATACCATTCTTCTAGCGCTATGGTACGCCCAAACGTTTATGAGCAGCTCTAGCAGCCTCGAGTAGCAATGCTTGTCCTGCTAAAGAATTCGAGCTGTAATTTAATTTCTAGAAATACACATTCAAAATTAATCTTACTTGACAACAACGCTGTTCATCAAAGAGATGTAATCCTTCTGTTGTATCTATAATACTGCATACTAGAGATGTAGTAAAAGTGTAAAACTAGAATTTGAAAAAAGTTACCTGACTTAAACTCAAGTAGCAATATCCACTCTCATGGTGCTCGTCATAGAATTGTGAGTCGAGTGCATCAACAAACATTCTGCAAAGTTAGACGGCAAAAATCCTCAGAATATTACTAGCAAACAAACTACTCAGGAGTAATCAAGTAATTAATGGATAAATTATGGCCTGCAGAGTGCAAAATAAGTGTCCTAACCTTGAAAACATTACGAACTCTAGGAAGGATCTTGTTGGTAAAACCCAACTATGCATGCTCGACCAAGTGCCTCCATCAACAGGCATTGGCGGAAGAGAGGTTAAATTCTGTTCAATGCCATACATCTTCTTCAGAGCCTCAGAGAAAGCAAACCTGATCAAACAAGAAAAATATATCAGCTCAATCATCCATTAAATAACTATTTCTGTGGACAAGCACAATAAATGTAAAAGATAACTGTTCTTTTGTTTGGGAGAAATCAAGGTGGGTGAGAAAAGAAGACTTTTAATGTCTCGAATCTTACTGGCAATTTCCAGCATTAACAGCATCACAGAATGACCAGAAATCCTGTTTTGTCAGATCCATGTCCATAGGAGCCCAAAAAAACAAGGTGTCACCATATCTTTGTGCTTCAATAGCATTTACCAATGATGTTTCTGCCGTCTTAGACAAAGATTCCTGTTTGTAAACCTAAGTTAGGTGACATCTCAGGTATAAAGAAATTGCATTTGAATCTACACATCACTCAAAGGATCATGAACTAAAATCAAACATTTCATTTAAACCAAGAAATTCAGTAGCCCTCATAAACCAGGAAAGCATAAGCAATTACTACAAACTTTTAGCGCAATGCAAGTATTACAAACTGCAAAACAGCCAAAAAATAACAAACCTTTCTTGCAGTTGCTCTCCAAGACTGGAAGCCTATCCAAGCATTTTTGTGAATGTTATCGATCTGGTTTGCAATTGCAAAAAAACCACCATATTCACTAAGGAGATTTCGGTAATAGGTGTTATCAAGAAGCGGAAGGCTAGAAGGTGCATCAATGTCATCAAGTCCAGGTCTGCGTCCTTTCGTAGACTGTAATTAACCAGTTCAAATATCCAAGTAATATTGTTAGCAGTACTTTTACATAATAACTACTATGAGTCTGACAAAATAGCACAACCAAATCTCATAAGAAGACTCACAAGTCCAATTCCTCGATAGAGTGATGTATGATGCAAAAAGGGCCATGTCCCCTCCCCATAATAGGGTTCATATATGCACAATGGTTGATCGGTCCTTTCAAGCTCCTTATCATCCCTTTCATGCAAATCATTCTTTGCCCGGTCAGCCCTTTTGGCATTTTTGTATACTTCCTCCCATGTTCCACTATGTTGATCAGTTCTGCCCTTCAACTATATGAAATCCAAACAGAAGATATTATTCATGGACTAAATTCCAGAATGTAATCAAGTACGAAAAAAATTTCATAAAAATAAAAATAAAAGAAGAACAAAGTAAGAAAAGAAATGTTCAAGATTACAGTAAGGATGAAAAGAAACAAATCCTTCACCAGATACCTCTTCATCTTCTCTTTGCTTCCTCCTATTCACTGCCTGATTAATTTTTTCTTCCTCCCAGATACTATACACAAAGGTTTCATCAATTTGCATTACAGGATCCATTCTTTGGGTATGAAATAGTTGCTTTTCAAGAATGTCTAAAGACTTATGGGTGTTTTGAGACTGATTTGAATCAATTGCTTGAAAAAGCTGCCCCTGCCATGCTATATTCAACGAAGCCAGTAGATTTTCAACTTCAGATGGAAACCCGAGTATGTTTTCCATTAGCAAAGCATATCCTTCAACACTTTGTGAAACCATAAGGTTCCTAGCCGCATGCAATCCAGCTAATGCAGCATTTTGAGCTAGAAGTGATAAATTACCATTTGAGACAAGTTGGGTCATTATCTGTGTCAAAACCTTGATATTCTCTTTTGGGAAAAGAAAGCCATTCACCTGACCATCAACCTAATAAGTGCAGTAAAAATGATTACTTTCCCACTTTGACAGCAAAAATATAGTGAAATACATTATATATGGTTGGCATATATACATAGATACACACATGGATATATGTATGTATGCCAATAAGAAAAATGAGATAGTTCCCTACATATTTTTTTATGATTGGCAGGTCTGGGGCTACAATAGGTTTCCCAAAGCACATTGCTTTTAGCAAAATGTCTGGAAAAGATTGCTCTTCATGGAGTGACGAGTATATCACAATATCAGAAATACTTAAAATACTGTCTTTCTCTTCATCTTGAGCAACAAGCATCACCATTCCCTTTGGAAATTTCAAGGTCAGCGCAATGGTCTGTTGAAGTCAGAATACCAAATTAGCTTAAATAAACAAGAAGCATTAGCATATCAACAGAAAAGAAACTTGTTTTACCTCCACAACCATGCTGTAGTTACTATTTGAAGATCCGGCTAAGACAATGATTTTGAAGGAAATCGAATTTCCATCTTTCTGGAATCCCTGGATAATTGGTAGCAAAGCCTGTAAAACAAGGGCATGCTCCAGCCAGAGACCTTTGTATAGAAGTTGACTTCCCACGATTGCAATAATAAAATCATCTGGTTCATATTCCATCTTTGCCCGGAGACCATCTTTGTTTGAAGCCATAAAATTATCAGCTTCCCATGCTTCTGTAGCAGAACCCAAATTTACAAAGTAGTTTCCAGCATCAACCATTGAATATTGTATCTAAATGGCATAGCCAAACAGAATTAGCCTTTGAATGATTCCACTAATATATGTGTAATGAATACTAAAGCAAAACTAAAAAATAGAGTAATAAAGTTCATAATATGGATAGACAAGATATGCAACTATGCAAGAAATCATTCTATTAAAAAGTACCGGCAGAATATAGGTTGGGAACACAACAAACTTGGAACGACTGAAGACTTTTCTCCAGTTGTCAACAAGTGAATTCTGGCCACTTGAATCATACTGTCTCAATCTAGCAGCAAGTGCATGTTCATGAACAGTCCATATAACAGGTACATGTTTAAAAGGTTCCTGCATAAGACTATAACAAGTATAAATTGAAGAAGGCAATCCATACTACATAATCTGCAATCACAACATATTTGAGCAAACAAGATATGACTTATTATCATAACACTTCCAGACTCCTAAACGGCAAAAGAATATCACTTCCAAATAAATAGTATTCAGAATTTTCTGGTTTAAATAGCACAAAGTAAAAGTGGCATTAGCGAAATGTTTCCTTCAACCAACTTCATGGAGCCTAATCTCAACCTTCCAGAGCATTGATATTATTACGGTTTGGACATCTCACTCAACAAAAATATGCATCATTACTTTCAAGAAGCTTCAAACAGGATCACAGTAATTTCTCTAGCAAGATAATAGGAAAATGATGCTCACCAAGGCAAGACTGCTGCAGCTTCAAGTGAGTTAAGAAATAAGGCATCATAGCTGCAAATAACATACAAAAATAATTTTATAAATATAAAAATTAAAAAGTATCAGTTAGGTCCAAGTAGTCTAAAATTTATCATGTGAAGAATGTTGTTTCATTGACAGAAAGAAGGTGAGTAGTGCCAAGCCTGCAAGGGTTTTGCGAAATGACGAGTTGAAACACTAAGAGCCTCACTTTATATTAAATTCAAATGTTAGAAACTGGAAACAGGAGGCATACTTTAGCCAATCTATATAGATCATCAAACTCTTATTAGTTTCTATGATGTTGACCGGAATTCCTGCATCTCTCCATACAGCATATGCAGGACCATGTTCAAGAGTGAGCACCTGGACTTAAAAACCAACAGTGAGCCACGCCAAGAAAACCATGGGACCATTATGGTTTTTCCACGACAGTGAAAGCAGATAACAACTCCTAAAAGCTTAATTGAAACTCAATCAAGTTGCTTAGACTACAATGAAATTGAAGATACTAGAAAGAGAAAAGTCAATATCACCTCAACTTCATAGCCAATCTTCCTCAACGCCGATACTACATGAAACATCATGACTTGATATCGATCAACCAGCAGATTAGCAAAAACCTATCAGCAGAATCAAATCAATTAGCATATGTAACTTGTAATTGAAGTTCCAACCATAAATTAACAGCTGTAAGTACACTAAATATTTTTTTCATGAATAACTACTACTAACAGAATCACCAACCAACAACAATTTACAATAAGATGCAATGTCAACCAACACATTTTCAAAAGGATCTACAGGAAATTAAACATCAACCCTCACCAATCCAATTTTCGGTTTTCTATACCCAAAGTTCAGACCCCTCCTTGACTCAACTGTACCATTCAGCTCCCTTTTCTCTTGCTTGAGCTTTGCTATGAGCTCAAAGGGCTGAAACTTCACATCTTCCCCAAAGTCCAATCCACCCAACTCTTTCAAAAATTCTAAATCCCCAGATACTGAGGTATTCTCAGATTTTTCCACAACTGTACCAGGCAGCAACATCTGAAACACCAAAACAAAGAAGAAGAAAACCCCCACACTGCAAATCCATTGCAGATAATCAATCTTATTCAAAAGCACTATCCTCGTCACCCTCGATTTGAGCCTCTCCCACCTGCTTGCTCCTGGCGACGAGGAACGAAGCAGCTGCTGGTGACTGTGGTCTCTCTTCAACGGAAGCACACTTTCAAGAGATCCCATTTACAGTCCCATCAACAATCTACGGCACATCCGTATACAGATGAACAATTGAACAAGCCAAATTATACTAAAATTTCAAGAAAAAACAAAGGAATATATAACTATAACTGAAGTGGAATAAAAGATGTCCTTTACTTGGAGAGTAGTTCAATATGATACTCAATTATGCTCACAGAAGTACAGAACCAGCTCTCAAAGTACACCGTATAATCTATGGATGCAGACAGCATACGTATACGTATAGTTATACAGCGTATTTTGTATGCGTACGCATATACGCGTATATATGGTCCATATGGAAAATTCAATATTCTTTTTATGCCGACAAAGGAAATTAAAGAAATTACGAGTCAAAAAACACTACTAAGCATTTTGACGATAATAATGTGTTACCGGATATTTTATTTGAGTATTTGAATATTTGAATACAGTGTTGAGCGTAGTGCTCAGTGTACAAGTGAGTTCAGTATCTATTGTCTAAGTTCAAGTGTTGTCCCTCACTATGTGGTTGTGAGTCTTTTTATTCCCTTCAGTTCAGTAACGGAGCAGTGATGAAGAGTTGAACGTTGGACATCAATACCTGAGGTGTTGAATGCTGAGGAGCTGAACGTCGGTCATCAATGTTGAGGAGCTGAACGTCGGTCATCAATGCTGAGGAACTGAACGTTGCCCATCAATGCTGAGAAGTTGAACCGTTGCGCATTGATGCTGAGGAGTGAGGTGTCTTGGGTAGTTTGAACGGCAACTGTCTTGGTCATGACAATGTTTCGGAACTTGTCAATGGTTCTAGGTCGGGTGTCACCAGTCCCCCACTCCCTAGCCAACGAGAGTGGTTGAGGTGGTTTGGGAGTAATGACCTGCGTAGAAACTGTTTTTTTTTTTTTTGAACCGTACGAGAATTATGGCCGAGGTCAGACCTCGGTCAAAATTAATTGGCCGAGGTCACGCCTCGGCAAATTGGCCGAGGCAATTGGCCGAGGTGACCTCGGCCAAAATTGTTAGTTTTTTTTCTTTTTCTTTTTCTTTTTTTGTTTTGTTTGTTTTTGTTTGCTTTTTTTGTTTTGTTTTGTTTTTGTTTTTTTTTTTTTTGTCGTTCTGTGCGCAAGCTTACTTCGACCAGCCGTAGGCTTCGATCAAAGGTCTGCTCTCCCGTCGGGTGGCTAGCGAGATCGGATCTCGTGCCGGCCCTAAGGGAATGGGTTTTTTTTTTTTTTTTTTAAATATAATCAGGACGGATCATCAGCGAATGGTTTGTTTTTTACGCTGCGCGGGCTTCTCGTCTAGCTCATTGTCGCACCTTCTCTTCTTGGTGTTGGATGCTGAAGGCTCAGGATCTTCTTCCTTTCGCCACACGTTGCCGGGTAGGCCTTGTTGATGCTGCTACTGTCCCGGGTACTTAACGAATTGAGTGAAGTATCCGCTCTGCACCAGTTCCTCTACTTGTCCTTTTAAAGCATGGCACTCATCAGTATCATGTCCAACTTGTTGGTGGAACCGACAGTACTTGGTTTGGTCCTCGCACGTAGAAACTGCCATACACTCTGAGGGAAAATGCACCATTCCCATCTCCTCGGCGTGACTTAGAATCACGCTAACCGGGTGAGTAAGAGGTGTTAAGTGTCGCGGTGGGGCGAGCCGAGGCCTTTCTTGAACTTTCTCCTTCGGTGTGGATAACTGGTTTGGGTGTGGTGCGTGGTTGGTCGGACCAACTTTGTCATCAGGTCGTCCACTCCTCCTGCCCTCTTCCTCATCTTTCTTCTTTCTAACAGCCTCCTCGGCCTCAGCATAGCGGTTTGCTATCCTCATTAGCTGCTCATAGGAGCGTGGATGGTGAGTGTTCAGCTGTCTGTGAAAATTGCCTGACCTCAATGCCTGGATGAACATGAGGATTGCCGCCTTAGAATCGAAGTCGCACACATTGTTGACTTCCGTCTTCCATTTGCTTAAGAAATTTCTTAAGCTTTCGTCGATGTCCTGTTTTACTCCGTAGAGATGTGAAAATGGTTTCTTATGTTGTATATGCCCAGAGAAATAAGTCAAGAAATGTTTGGACAACTCCGCAAAGTTTTGGATCGAACCATCCGGAATCGTGTTGAACCAATCTTGGGCGGTTCCATCCAGAGTGGTCAAAAATGCTCTGCACATTATGGCGTCGCCTGCTCCGGTCATTACCATGGCTGCCTTGTACCTTGTCATGTGGACACGCGGGTCAGAAGTTGATAGACATATTTTATATCTTTATTTTATGTACATATTTATAATATTTTTGCAATAATTATTTACAATTATATAATAATTATTTAATTTTAGAGTTTAATAATTAATTAGTTAAATAAATATTTTATCTAGTTAATAATTTAAGTTTTGAGTTCAACAAGCCTTTAGCCCAATTTCTTAATTTTATTTGATATTATTTGAAGTTTGAGTCCATAACATCAAAGCCCAATTCCTTATTTGTTTTATTAATTAACCCCAAGGTATATAATAACCTAATGATCTTAAGTAAACAAAATTAAAAGGAATTCAAATGTTGTAATTTGTTTCCTGCGCAGCTACGTACGTACGAAAGACGGACCGGAGAAGACTTTGTCGACAACTTCAGCGCAGATTTTGACGGCCAAGCTTGGAGGAGCGTCGGTCAACAATGAAAGTAGGGAATTGGATGGCAAAGAAAATTTCACCATTTGGGTCTAATTTTGAGAGGTTCATATTAATTTTTAGATTAATTATTTTCCTCAATTTAAGAGTTTTTTGTTGGGATTAGGAGTATATATATAGTAGTGATTTTCTGTAATTGAGGGAATCAGACTATCTGCTTTAATTTATATTTTTCTACAGTTTACAATATTTTCTTTTCTTGTTAAGTTTTCTGGTTCATGGCCCTGCGAGGCTAATTCTTAAACTTGGTCAAGATTATGTGAACCCCGGTTCTCTATACTGAGAGACAAAATTCTATTTTAATTTATCTGCAATGAGTATTTAATATTCTTCTGTATTATTTTCTTAGGTTGTTTCATTTAATGACTAGGAGGCCTGCTAGTTAATTATCTGATTCAATTCATAGCTAGATTAGAAAGTGAATTCTTATAATTGATTTTCTTTTCTAAGTAGCAACTATGATTAATTTTATCACGACCTAGTGTTAATTTTATCATAGGAAGAGTATTAATCTAAATTAAACATAACCGCTTGTGTTTATGTTGTTTAGTTTCGTTGGTTTTTCTAGTTTTAATGCTGCTATCAAGTTAAATATAAGCGCTTGTCTTGTGTTATTTGATAGTTAGGGGTAGTTAATACCGCTTGTGTTTGATTACCTATGACTAAGGAAAAACAGGAATGAATTCCACAATGAATGCTCAAATGCAAGTGAATTTGTCTTGTTGTCGATGAACAGTAATTAAGATCCGGTGGTGAATATTTTCTTAGACCAAGTGTTGAAAATTCACTTGATTTCGTTAGTAAACTTTGGCTTGATTATCATCTTTTCTGTTCTTATTTATTTATTTATTCATTTACTTATTTTGAATGTTAATTTCATACCGAACCCCCCCTATTTAATTTGAACTCATAAATCAAACTAGTTACTCCTCGTGGGAACGATCCTTACTCTCACTACTACGTTTTTAAGGTTTAATTTGGGAGCCTACGACAGCTCGCCAAATTTTGGCGCCGTTGCCGAGGACCTTGTCTAGTTTATTTTTGTGTTTATTCGTTTGCTTATTTATTCATTTATTCTTTTTCTTCATTTGTCAAAAAAAAAGAAATTAATAAATTTTATGTGCTTTCATTACTTTGGCTAATTGCTGCAATATCTTTCATGTTTTATGCCTATAACTCGATAATTGCTGCAATATCTTTCATGTTTTATGCCTATAACTCGATCTGCTAATCGAGAAATATTGCCATACGATCCAGAAATTGAAAGAACTCTACGCAAGTTAAGAAAACAATCTCGGAGGAAATTGGAGTTTAGTGCACTGGCTACTGATTCCCCATCTTCCTCACATTCTAATTCAGAAGAAAAACCCATGGCTCAAAATCGTACTTTAAAAGAGCTTGGAGCTCCAAATTTAGATCAACAGCCTTTATGCATTACGTTTCCTGCTTTAGATGCTAATGTACAATTTGAATTAAAATCTGGGTTAATTCATCTTTTGCCTTCTTTTCATGGACTTGCAGGTGAAGATCCTCATAAACACTTAAAAGAATTTCATGTGGTATGTTCAAGTATGAAACCCACGGGGGTTACTGAAGAACAAATCAAGTTGAGAGCATTTCCATTTTCTTTGAAAGATTCAGCAAAGGATTGGCTATATTACTTACCTTCCGGGAGCATCACCACATGGAATGACTTGAAGACGGTGTTCCTTGAAAAATACTTTCCAGCGTCAAGGGCGGCCAACATAAGAAAGGAAATCTGTGGTATAAGGCAACACAATGGAGAGTCATTGTATGAATATTGGGAGCGTTTCAAAAAGCTGTGTGCGAGCTGCCCTCATCACCAAATCACTGAACAATTGCTCATTCAGTACTTTTATGAAGGACTCTTTCCAACTGATAGAAGCATGATTGATGCTGCAAGTGGAGGTGCTTTAGTTGATAAGACACCGGATGCTGCAAAGAATCTAATTGCAAACATGGCAGCAAATTCTCAACAGTTTGGCAATAGATTTGTCCAACCGTCCAAGCAAGTGAATGAGGTAAGTATTTCCAATCTTGAACAACAGGTGGCTGGTTTAACTACTCTTGTTCGTCAATTGGCTGTAGGAAATATGCAAACTGTGAAGGCTTGTGGAATTTGCTCGGTAGTTGGACACCAAACTGATGCTTGCCCAACTCTTCAAGAAGAACCTATTGAACATGTCAACATGGCTGGAGGTTTTCCTGGACAACCTCAAGGTAAGTATGATCCATTTTCTAATACATATAATCCTGGTTGGAGGGATCACCCGAACCTTAGTTATGGAAACTCACAAGGGAACCAGGTTGTTCAGAACCGTTCTAATTTTCAGCAGTATAGACCATCATTTCCTACAAGACAACAACCGGCCTAAAGCTCTAACTCAGGTATGAATCTTGAAGATATTGTTAAGTCTCTTGCTACTAATACTTTACAGTTCCAACAAGAAACACAACAATTCCAACAAGAGACAAGGTCAAGTATTCAAGAAACAAGGGCTAGTATTCAGAATTTGGAAAGACAGGTGGGACAACTAGCAACTGCAATCAACAGGTTGGAGGCACAAAACTCTAGAAACTTACCATCTCAAACGGTTGTTAATCCTAAAGAGAATGTAAGTGCAATTAGTGTGAGAAGTGTGTTGTTGGAAAAGAATGTTGATTTGGACAATGAAACAAGTGTAGGAAACATTGCCAACAATAAAGAGAAGTCTCAAGGTAAGTTTTCATCTTTTTCTGATTATAAACCAGTACCCCCATTTCCTCAAGCTCTTTTAGAAACAAAGAAAACAAAGTCAAATAATGATTTATATGAGACATTTCGTGAATGTGAGGGTAATAATTCATTGTTAGATTCTATTAAAAAAGTACCTCGTTATGCAAAGTTTCTGAAAGAGTTATGCACTATAAAAAAGAAACAAAATGAAGGAAAAACTGAGGAGGTGAAAATCCAAGAGAATGTTTCTACTGTGATTCAAAACAAGCTTCCTGAAAAGTGCAAAGATCCAGGTATGTTTACTATTCCATGCATGATAAGTGGTGTGAAACTTGAAAAAGCCATGCTAGATTTAGGAGCTTCTATCAATGTCATGCCATATTCTGTTTATACTTCTTTAAATCTTGGACCCCTAAATAAAACTGGTGTAGTGATTCAATTAGCTGATGGATCTACTACTTATCCTAGGGGTGTGATTGAGGATTTGCTTGTTGAAGTTAATAATTTGGTTTTTCCTGCTGATTTTTATGTGCTTGATATGGAAAATAATAATAAAATTCCTCATATTTTGTTAGGAAGACCATTCTTAAAAACTGCAAAAACTAAAATTGATATTCATAGTGGGATGCTTACTATGGAGTTTAATGGTGAATTTGTAAGTTTTAATATATATGATACCATAAAATCTCATAGTGATGATAATTTTGTAATTTTTGTTGATTCTTTGAAGGTTGTTAAATTCGATGAAATTGCATCTAATGAGAATAAAGATGAAAAAATTAATAAATCATTTTTGAGTACTAATTTGCAGGAAGGTACTATTTCTTTGAATAATAATAATCGTCAAAGGTTCTCAAAAAGACGATGGAAATTTAAAGAATTGTTTAAGCAATAAGTCGAGCCAACGACGATAAACGAAGGCGCTACTTGGGAGGCAACCCAAGGTGATTTTGTTCCATTCTTTTTCTTTTATTCACTATTCTTATTTAATTCCCTTTATTTCTTCTATGCATTTTATTCAACATTGGGGACAATGTTGATAATATTTGTTTGTTTTTGTTATGTCAAAATTTTATTTTTTTAAAAAAAATATTTTATTGCTATTTTATGCAAATTAAGATTAGTATTATTATTATTTTTGAAAAAGTATTATATTTTACTTTCTTGAAATTCATAACATGATTGAATAGATAGTTTGGCTAGTTGTGATTAGTTTGTTAGCATTTCTTGTTTGATATGTAGTGGCTAGATTAAGTAAGCAATAAACCTGTGAGACTTTGAGCCATTGACTGACACTTCGGTCTTATTTTCTTTCTATTGTGTGATTTCTTCCATAATTTTGTTTCTCTAGAACTTGCCTTGATTCTCTGTTAAAGCGAACTTGACCATGCATGATTCAAGTGTGATTAAGGTCATTATTTGATTTTGAGCCTCACTAGCCAAATAACCGATTTGCCCTATGATTTATTTTCCTTTGTTAACCCAATTTGAGCTTTGGCCATCCTTTTCTTTATTTGAACCACATTACATGCTTTTTATACCATAAATTAATGCCTTGACCCAGCTGAATAACTAGTGGAGCAAATTTTAAATTCCTTATGTAATCTACGTGGTTTGTGAAGAATAAGTGTGGGGGAGATCACTTGTTTTTGTTAATAAGATTGAGAGTGAGGTAGGTTGTCTCTTCGTTTATTGGCAATTTGTTTTTGGCCTTTTAAAAACAAAAAAAGTGAAGGCAATTCATGATTTCAAAAAAAAAAAAAAAGTATGAAAGATTGAAAAATGAATGAAAAAATGAGGAATGTATGTTTGAAGTGAAAAAATGTTCCCCCTGAAAATTTATGGGAAAATGAGAAAGAATCATCAATTAGTTTTGAGTTTGAGTTACTATTGAATAAATGGAGTATGGGAAAGTTCTTGTGATATTGAGGAAGAATTATTTGTTTTTGAGAATGATAGTAGTTTTGAAGTATCAATAAGAGAGTGTTTCTGAATGGGAATTGAATGCATTGGATTCCTTGTATTTGTTTGCTCCTCTAGTTTGAAAGCTTTTTGAGCTACTTTCCTAAAATATTCCCTACCTTAGCCCTAACCCCATTACAACCTGTGAAAAGCCCTTATGATTTGTGTCATGCATGGCTCTTGTAGTGGTGATTGAGAAGATATGCAAGCCTATGGTAGAGCAATTTTATAGGAATGAACTTGAGTGAAATTTATACCCATCAAACACTTGAGTGTAATGAGTGATATTCCTGTGAGGGCTTACTTATTTAGTTCTCTCCATATTGAACTCGGGTGCTAACTTATTAATTGCAGGGTGCTTCAGATTGTTGTTCCTGATGTGTTATGCGTTTTGGGAATTTCATTTTAAATTATTTAGCAAATAATATTTTTTGCTTGAGGACAAGCAAACGTTTTAGTGTGGGGGAATTTGATAGACATATTTTATATCTTTATTTTATGTACATATTTATAATATTTTTGCAATAATTATTTACAATTATATAATAATTATTTAATTTTAGAGTTTAATAATTAATTAGTTAAATAAATATTTTATCTAGTTAATAATTTAAGTTTTGAGTTCAACAAGCCTTTAGCCCAATTTCTTAATTTTATTTGATATTATTTGAAGTTTGAGTCCATAACATCAAAGCCCAATTCCTTATTTGTTTTATTAATTAACCCCAAGGTATATAATAACCTAATGATCTTAAGTAAACAAAATTAAAAGGAATTCAAATGTTGTAATTTGTTTCCTGCGCAGCTACGTACGTACGAAAGACGGACCGGAGAAGACTTTGTCGACAACTTCAGCGCAGATTTTGACGGCCAAGCTTGGAGGAGCATCGGTCAACAATGAAAGTAGGGAATTGGATGGCAAAGAAAATTTCACCATTTGGGTCTAATTTTGAGAGGTTCATATTAATTTTTAGATTAATTATTTTCCTCAATTTAAGAGTTTTTTGTTGGGATTAGGAGTATATAAATAGTAGTGATTTTCTGTAATTGAGGGAATCAGACTATCTGCTTTAATTTATATTTTTCTACAGTTTACAATATTTTCTTTTCTTGTTAAGTTTTCTGGTTCATGGCCCTGCGAGGCTAATTCTTAAACTTGGTCAAGATTATGTGAACCCCGGTTCTCTATACTGAGAGACAAAATTCTATTTTAATTTATCTGCAATGAGTATTTAATATTCTTCTGTATTATTTTCTTAGGTTGTTTCATTTAATGACTAGGAGGCCTGCTAGTTAATTATCTGATTCAATTCATAGCTAGATTAGAAAGTGAATTCTTATAATTGATTTTCTTTTCTAAGTAGCAACTATGATTAATTTTATCACGACCTAGTGTTAATTTTATCATAGGAAGAGTATTAATCTAAATTAAACATAACCGCTTGTGTTTATGTTGTTTAGTTTCGTTGGTTTTTCTAGTTTTAATGCTGCTATCAAGTTAAATATAAGCGCTTGTCTTGTGTTATTTGATAGTTAGGGGTAGTTAATACCGCTTGTGTTTGATTACCTATGACTAAGGAAAAACAGGAATGAATTCCACAATGAATGCTCAAATGCAAGTGAATTTGTCTTGTTGTCGATGAACAGTAATTAAGATCCGGTGGTGAATATTTTCTTAGACCAAGTGTTGAAAATTCACTTGATTTCGTTAGTAAACTTTGGCTTGATTATCATCTTTTCTGTTCTTATTTATTTATTTATTCATTTACTTATTTTGAATGTTAATTTCATACCGAACCCCCCTATTTAATTTGAACTCATAAATCAAACTAGTTACTCCTCGTGGGAACGATCCTTACTCTCACTACTACGTTTTTAAGGTTTAATTTGGGAGCCTACGACAGCTCGCCAGAAGTCCCAGTGTAGGCCTTGATGGCGGGCAACTTAAAATCCCTTGGGAGGGGCGCATCCATTATACTAGGAGAAAATGGAGCGGTCATCCTCACTTCAGGTTCTAGTAAATGTTCTCTTGCTTCTACCCTTCTCTCGAGCTCTTCTATCTGTTTTTGAAGTTTTTCCACCACTTCTTTCTGCATGTTTGGGGTTTGCGTAAGTGCCATGGGCTGACACGGAGTTGGCCCCCTAGACTCACCCGTTACTTCCATCTGGTGCTGATGCAACTGCTCACCTTGTTGTGGACCCTTGACCTTTTTGGTTTTCGGTTGTGCCCACAACTTTCGCTGGATAGTAGCCTTTTCACCCCACCGTCCCATGACGGGCATAGAAACAGTCGGCCGACGAGTTGCACCATGATACAAACGTTGGGGCAATTGAGCTTGAGATTGTACCTCCACCTCTGGAGGAGGCGGTAGCAGTGGTGAGGCCTGACCTCGCATCCCTGCTACTAGCAGGGCCATCGTCGCCGCCGCCTGTTGAATGACGTGCACCACTGCTTGGAGGTCCGTGGCTTGGATGGGAGCAGCGTTCACGAAGAACACCCGAGGGGTGACCCTTGTTCACCTGACGAGGAGTATGCGAGCTGCTGGATCCAGATTGTGCCATTGATCAGGATGAGATGAACTAAGTGGTTTGTGATTTTGTGAAGTTTGCCTGAGATCTGATCTCGGCTCTCAACGAGAGCACCAATGACGGTAATAATGTGTTACCGGATATTTTATTTGAGTATTTGAATATTTGAATACAGTGTTGAGCGTAGTGCTCAGTGTACAAGTGAGTTCAGTATCTATTGTCTAAGTTCAAGTGTCGTCCCTCACTATGTGGTTGTGAGTCTTTTTATTCCCTTAAGCTCAGTAACGGAGCATTGATGAGGAGTTGAACGTTGGACATCAATACCTGAGGTGTTGAATGCGAGGAGCTGAACGTTGGCCATCAATGCTGAGGAATTGGACCGTTGCGCATTGATGCTGAGGAGTGAAGTGTCTTGAGTAGTTTGAACGGCAACTGTCTTGGTCATCACAATGTTTCGGGTCTTGTCAATGGTTCCAGGTCGGGTACCCAATTATCCTGTCACATTTCCTTGGTTACTTTTTTTTTTTTAATTAGTTCACTTGAGCCCCTATCTGTAGAAGGCACGGTTGGTCCAATTAATGAATAAAGTATAAAATATTGGTCAAATTAAACTCTCGATCTCTCTTAAAGAACAAAGTACACAGCCACTCACATTTTTTTTTTAATCACAATGACTTAACGGTTAATCAGTTTTTAAACATTGTTGCACGTTAGTATGATGATAATAACTTACAATCATTTATTGATGTTATACCAATGACCACTGACATAAAATTTAATGAATTTTTCATATATTAAAAATAAACACTTATCATTATGGACCATAAATAATTTGCCAATAACTTATGACTATTCATTATCAATTCTCTTGATGCGTCTAAAAAAAATATTACATGGAACCCTTAAAAACAAATGCTTCTAAATAATAAAAATAAATAAATTATTTGAACCAGTTTGAAAACTACATTTTTGGATGGTAGAAATACACAATAAATCAAGGAGTAACAGGCGCTTGAGTGCTTCACAGCTTCTCTACATGTCAGAAAATTCCAGCTCAGGGCAAATCTGGGTGGGAGCTGTTGTTGCAACTACATATATTTATATATAATCATCTAGAATTCAAGAGTTTCCTAGCAACAAGTGAGCTGCAGCTGGAATTACAAATCTTTTACCACAAAATCGCGTTTTTGCTTGACGAGAAGAGATTACAATGTGAGGTTTCATGTCCAGATATGGAATGGCCATCGGGTCTAGTCTAATCTGCCAAGAGGGGACTCAGAAGCATGATCTTCCACCAACCACAGACCAAATTCACGGAAACGCTTTATCTTCTTCTCAAAACCAGTAATATAGTTATTGTGGATAATGACATTCATTCCCTTGGTCTCTTGCACCCATGTTTGGTTCTTGAAGTACAGACCACCCGTTGGGAACGCTACTTGAGGAAGCAGATACAAGTCGACCTGCAATGATTTCATACGTATTCAAATTCAACTCCACTTCCGTTCTTGATATTCAAACCGGAAAAGGAAAATACAATTTCATTTGCAAAAAGAGCAAAGTCTTAAATAGATCATTGTGTGTGTTCTTTATATGGGCATGGGATAGTACCAACAGGGAAAATACCACACTAAAGATATGCCTAAAATCACAATGACTAAAGACCACACTAGGCATTCAAACTTTTAAGGCACGACATAGGACCATTTGAACTAACTTTTTGACAACAATTCAAGATTACAGTGAAATAAACACAAATTTCAATTTGGGAAAACAGATCAATAGAAAAGCACACACCTGTCCAGCAGTTTTGTTTAGTGCCCAGTTAAAAGCAGGCTGATCATTAGCTTTCTTTGCCTTGGACCATGGTTGAGCCGATAGTTCTTCAATCCACGTCTTCATCACTAATTTTGCTCCATTTGTGGGTCGCATATAAATCATGCAGCTACATATGTAAGTTCGGCCTTTTTTCCCTGGAGGTGGCAAATCGTGAGAGTGATTCAGAGGTTTCACCTGGTAGTTCCAGAATAAAGGAAAAAAAAAAAGGGCCAAATTTTCATCACAAACAGTTGAAGTAGGAAAGGATTATAACAAAAAGCAGAACTGAAATTAATTATATCGACCTGTTTACAACAAGATAACCTCCCTTCCACCTCCACTGGTGAAATTCAAAGAGAAAATTTTTAAAAATATATTAAATCATATTCAAATTTTCAATTTAACTCTTCGTCATGCTATTTTGAACTGTTCATGTTAGACTGCAAAATCCTCTAGTTTTGATGTTAAAGTTTGCAATTCACTTTAAAATTCTGTAGACGACTACCAAGCAAAATAATATACATGCTGCAAAACAAGAAGTGCATAATGCAAAACTAGTGCAATTAAAGCAGACTTACTGCAGTCATGTCATCCATGAAGTACACATCATGCTCCCCTTTCAAGTAAGGAAATGGATCTGCTAACCATACCATATCCACATCATTATACATCACGTTATAACCAAGCTCCAAAATTTGCAGAAGATGGCGAGGCCTTCTGGAAGTAAAATTGAAGAAGCCCTGTAAAACCGAAATAATATCTTTACTTCCATGTAGAATCAATTAAGCTACAAAGAAGATAGATCATTTCAACACAAACATGCATTCAAAGGGACAGAGGACAACTAACAATTATGCCTCATCTATCATCATTTGAGTTCATTCCTAAAGGACAATAATACAGCTAAAGCTTTCAATCACTCATCACCAGTTATAGACAGTTATATGCTACTACCCTCCACTAGTTGACAGATCCTGCAACTGTAATCTAAACCTCATCCACATTCTTGGCAGAAAGCTTTACTGAAATCATACTTAGCAAAAGAACTAGATTTCAATCAATGAAAGATTTTGCAAATTGCAATACCTAAGTCAAATACTGCAAAGGAATAATAATAACTAAACAACCAAATAGAGCAACATAGACACCATAACCCAAAAATTACAGCTCCAGATTGCTTACAAATCCAAAAACAACATCAAAAATGCATTTTTCTTACCTGAGACCCAAACTTGTGAGCATTCTGAGACTCTACAACTGGAGGCACCAGAACAGCATGGCCAGGCCACCTCTCATTCACCTTATACAAAGTCCCATAGTCCTCAGCAATCACCAGCACCTTCTCGTGCTGCTTTTGCCTGGCAATGCTAATCAGCCAGTTGTTCAAGAAGGGCAAGTAAGGCTCACTCACAGCGCAGACTATCAGAGTCCCATTACGCGACACGTGGGCCGCCGCCTGCGCCAACGTGTACTCCCGCCACTTGGATTGCGAGATCTTCGAGCTGGAACCGATCTGGAAAAGCCCGATACTAGGGATTTGAGCCCATGGGAAGAGAACTCCGACGATCACGAGAATAGTGAGGAGAAGAACTAAGGAGGTCCGGTTGAACAGAAACGATGTATGTTTCTGGTAATCTTGCGAAGATCTAAGGGATAATCCGTATTGATTTCTGAGGGAGTTCTGAATTGCCCTCTGGTGTAAAAATGAGGACATTATGCTTGTTTGTTACTTAGCTTCAATTCCCAGTGAATATATGTGTATGTATATATGTATGTATATGCATTTATTTATTGAGAGAAAAGATCTCAATTTGACTAACTCAGATCTGTGCAGAGACACAGAAAGAGTGTGTGGGGAATGGAGGGAATTTCTGTGAATCGCTAGAGTAATGGTGATTGCTGGATGAAGATGACGACGATCTGGATCTGCTCTACAGCTTTTTGGGCCGCTTTCAACACAGGCCCAATATCTTACGAATGTCGGCTAGTTCACGTGCATTTTTTTTCCAAACAATAATTTTAAAAAACATTCAATGAACTTATAAAAGCTGTTAGTTGATAGCTGACAGTTTATTGGGTTAGTAGGTATCATTTCATTAGTTAATAATATTGACTGTAGAAAAATTTGGTAAATTAGCTGATAGATAATTATATGCAATACGATACGAATACCATTACATATAAATATGATGAATATAACATGATATTGTGGATGTATGCACTAATACCATTATACAAAACTAGTAATATTATTAATTTATTAATTACATGATATGTAACCTTCAATATTACTTTGTAAATACAGTATATTCACTTTGCCTAAATTATATGTATACATCACACTTGAGTAGAAAGCTAGGCAAATCTGTTTGCACAGTTGTTTTTTTTTCAGTTGTTGGTTTTAAGCTAGCAATTAGCATCATATATTGCTACTTGGCATATATACAGTTTTTTTCTGCATCTTCTTACTTTTCTGCAAACAAAGGAAAGAATGACATGAAGTGAGACAAAAACAGGCTATAGATTGATGAATTAGTGTCTGTTCGACCAAGTCAAGAGATTGAGGAAACCTTGTTGCATTCTGGGATTTCGAGGATTATCTTCCTTCACTCTGGTTTTCAGTTTTCTTGTCTTCTGCTTAACAAAGAATGCTGAAATAGCACTCTTGCTGCGAATGGGAGCTCGCGTTGTCTTTCGCTGTGTGATACCAGGTATTCGACATGGGGTCATAGGTTTATAGCCCCCTAAGGCATCCTGCAAATGAAAATTGAATGATGTGTTATGTCTCAACTAAAAGTTTTAAGACTTATATGGTTTTAACATTACCCGACGTGTAATTCCAAGGGTTCGCATTGCTACACTTGATGCGGGACCTGCACGCAGTGCCAGAGGACGGGCTGGGGATTTTGCCTTGATGCTCTTGTCAGCATCTGCAGACAACATGTTTCTTGAGATAAAACCTTATGATCTGCTAAAAATGTAGAATTTTCATATACAAAAATGCACTGAACACACCGGATGTTCTTCCAGAACTCTTTCCAGTCTCATCACTGCAAACCCATCAACATTTTTATCACTAAAAGACTCCAGAAAAGCATAATCCTATTTCACTTAACAGCGCGACTAACCTCACTGAAGCCTTCTTCAGTTTCGGTTTGGCTCCCGATGATAGATGCCATGAAAGCGTTTTGGCAGCAGGTGCCCCTACGACGTACAATGTAAACAAAGTCACATCACCCACCACATATCAAAGGCTACACAATTGTTGGGCGAAGGCCAGAGAGTCAAGTCTAGCATCCTGTCGCCCAGTGTGGTACAACTATCATATCCCATGGCAAAGAAATAACATACCTGAAACAAAAAGGTGCTGTCTTGTTTGAATATGTGGCCGAGGGCTCCTCTGAATAAGCGAGCTAGTTTGGACATTCTTGTTGACAGGACATATCCCCGGAGCTAGCATATAAGCAGCAGAGAAATAATATAATTACCAGAAAGGATACATTCATACATCAAAAATAACTTCTGATCTCGAGTACTTGTGCCCATACCAGGTAAAGTATAATGTTTGTGAAGCCTGGGAATGGTTGCTAGCAGTTGCTGTTGTCTGAGACCTTCATGGTCAGTATATGTTTGGCATGTAAGAACTCTCTGATCCAAACATGAAACCTTCAACTCCATCGTTGAAACATCTAAGCTTTGCTGTTCAAGGATGTCTGTCAATTTGTAAGAAACAGTGCCTAGGTGATCCACTGCATTCACAAGAGCTCGCACAGCGTAATCTTTTAGGTTGTCTATGACCCTATAACATAAACGAGACAAAAACCCAGATTAAGAATGACATTTTATCAACGTTCAATCCTATCAAAGATTGGTTCTTTGGCCTTATTACATCTGTTGCTGCTTGCAGCATTGATATGATTTCTCGCAATATTCTGCAGCAGAGTAAAGCTGCAGCCTCAAGTTCTTGAGTTCCTAAAACAGGCACTAATACAACGTTAGTCCAAAATCAAATACCATTAAAAAAAATTTAAAAAAAATACAAATTCAAACCTGTAAGGCCTTGATGAAACTTTTGTTTTGCTCCGTTTCGTTGTGCATCGTCGCAGGACTCTCTGGCTCAGTTTGCTCCAGCGCCATTTCTCCAAAAAAGCAAGAATTCTGGCAAAAGGACAATTGGACAAATAGCAAAGATTCTGAAGTATGATCATCGTTCTGGTTGGATTAGGTACCAAGTAAGGTATAAGCGGTGGTACGTGGTCGGAGAAATTTAATGATAAAATAGGGACAGGAAATGGTGTCACTGAAGAAGCAATCCCAGATTCCCAGTGATTCTTGTTGGAGTCAAGAGCAAGTGAAAGCGACAACAAATGTTATATGCACAAATTATTTTTCTTAACCTATCATTCGAAGCGGTTGGTAAACAAATGTACATGCTCCAAGTTCTTGGCCGGGGCCAAGAACTCGAGAGGAGAGTCAAACTCTGCGGGTATGATCCGGGGATTATCTATTTTTGGATATCAATAAGTCAAGTTAAGCCAATCAACATAATTTTCGCAAAGGGTCTAAAATCCAACCAAGAAAACAAACATGGCATTACAAGTTTAGAGATTTGAAGTAGCAATATGCAAAGAAAGCTATACTATACAAAATTTTACAGATGCCTGAGTGGATTTAGACTCAAGCTGACAGCAAAAGAGTAACAGGGATTTCTCCAAAGGTATTTACAGTAGAAAGACAGATTACAGCAAACAATTATGTGCTGTTGGAGACAGTTTTGTCTGTGATAAAACTTGGGGAACACGTGGAGGACTCAAAGGAAGTCGGCTTTGGCATCGAAGGGCAGCTAATGTATTGAATCATTTCTTCTATCGCGACCACAGAAAACTTTGGAGGTGCATTCAGAGCAATATTATGGACCTTGTGCTCGTAAATCTTCCCGGTCTTATCAAGTTTGTATTCTGAAGTGCCATCAAATCGACCCCGGCTCTCCCAAGGCACACGAGGGATGCCATGAACAGTCCAACGGACCATTATCATGCTATCCACTGGCTGCCACACACTAACAATATCTATCCACAATGCCCTGAAGAACATCCTGCCATGGAACCGTAATGCCCAGAAGATTGATTTATAGTTCTCAATGCCCACAAAAGTGTTCATTGGATCTTTGAAGACAATATCATCCCTGCAGAGTGTAAAATGAAACCATCAAGAATTGCATACGTTACATACATACATACAACTGACACGACGAGCAACCACAACAAACTGAAGTCTCACAGGAATTGCAAGTAAAAAGAAAAGAGAAATAACAAACACAAGATGCATCAAATCCTTCCATCTTAATCCATATCATTGCTGATCATAACTGGAACATCTCACATCACCATTCTTGAATGCTAAGGACTAAAGAAACGACTTTGTGCTCCTTAACACAACACAAAACTAGCTCATACATTTTATATCCCCGAATTCCCATATGACTTATGACGCATCCCTCACAACATCACAAGGTCAAGGTATGTAACATATAGCCATCTAGGTACCAACTAAGAAGGAGTACGAAGCAAGAAACTAGATCAATAAGCTAAAAGGTAAAAACTGAACCCATTTTCTGGACTTGAGAAAGCACACTAACACGGATATAGAACAAACCATCTTGATCAGTTTTATTCTTTAAAAAAGTTCTTACTTTTTACTACCCTTTTGTGTAAACCTGCTTTGTGACCCTAACTGAAAAAATGATTATTTTTCCCTAACTGAAAAAATATTATTTTTTACTACCCGTTTCTGCACTGGGTGAACCTGCTTTGTGACCCTAACTGAAAAAATTCTTATTTTTTACACTGGGTAAACCTGTTTTGTGATCTAACTGAAAAATTTCTTATTTTCCGATGCAATACTGAGAAAAGATTCATTCTTTCCAGTTTTGTTTTACTGCAAAAAGATTCCAACTTTCCAATTATGTAACTACCATAGCATTAAGTTAACCACAATAATAATGAAATCATATACTGTATAAGTTCAAAACCCGAACCTGTATATATCAAAGCTTAGCTCCCGGTAGAACAATGCCGGAAAGTCCTCTCGGATAGTTCGAATAGCGTAGCCCATGTTGAGATAGTAATCCTGCTTCTGCTCTTCCTCTTTGCTGGGCTTTATCGAAGGAAATGCCGTGGCAGGCTCCGCCATAGCTGCTGAGAAACTGTCGCACAGCCCCAAATTAAACCCTAAACTCAGATCTCGAGCAGCCTCCTCCATATCCTTAACACTCGAAGAAATCTTAGCCCCGACAATTTCCTTCCCGTTGTTAGTAATTGCGACTTTGTGAAAATTTCTGAGTTTTGAAAAGATCCCCGCGGGACGGCGGCCGGCGGAGAACAAGGAGACGTCCGACGACGGTAACAGAACGGCCATTTGGTGCCGTCAGGCGTCAGATTTCGAATTTTCCGGCGATCAGGAGTGTGAGAAACCGGTGGGTAACATTCCGGAGCTTTGTGCGATCGAAGATGAAGACATTTGAGAGCGTAAACTCGAGGAACGAGGACTGAGGTTGTTGCTTGGTTGGTAAGGAAACGAAAATTCAACAATCTTATCGGAAAAGATGCGGAGGGAGGGAAATGAATGGCCGGTTGGATAAGATTTTGTTCACGAAACTATCATTATAGATTGATTAACGTGGAAATCTCTGTTTTGACAATTTGACAGATGAAAGTGAAATTCTTGTACTACAAATGGTTCGGATAATAGCAAATATATGAAATGGTAAGCCAACTAGTTCCTTGGGCCTTGATAGGATAAGGTTGCATGCATCTGTTGGGCCTTGGGCCTGTAAAATTCAAACTTGTTCCAAAAAATGTTATTATTGTCAGAAGTGGGATTTGAACCCACGCCTTCTCACGAAGACCAGAACTTGAGTCTGGCGCCTTAGACCACTCGGCCATCCTGACAAGTGACCTTTGTTTCCTAAACTTCTTTATATCTTCATGTCTGCATATTGTGTTCAAATCCTCCAGAACTGAACTTGTCTCAAAATGAGATCTTTAATGTATGTCACCACTGAACTGGGGGTGATAATCAGGGCGAATGACGACTGATCACTGATGAAAATGGAAATTCGGAGGGTTTGGAGAGTTTAACTAATGGTGATAGAGTCATATGATGGGGTTTTGAAGTTTATGGAGAGTAATATGTTTTATTTGAAACAAATAAAATATATTTATTTTATTGTCAATGCATTTACTCAATAGTATAAAATAAATTAGCGAGCGTTGAGATCTAGAGTTATTGTTTAGAGATGGTTATGTATGTTAATTTGATTTTTTTTTTTTTTAGAATAACTTGATCTTATTTATACTTGATTCATGTGTGAGATCATATGTTATCGAAAATAGACGAGTAATCAACGCATACAACAAGTCAATCACACAATTAAAACAACCTATTAACCCTCATGGCTCATAGTGAACTACATTGACAACCTGACAGGCATAAGTTAACATGTCCAAGTCAATCTAATGCAAGTGATCATCTTAAACGGACATTTTCATTACACATAATCAATTATAAATGCTAAAATACTAACTGCATTCTTAAAAATATTCTTTAAACACACTATTTGAATTGTTGAATCGGTTAAATATCTTATAACCCATCAATGTCTCAGGTAAAAATAATGGATTTTCACCAAACATTTTAAAAAATAAAATCCCATTTTGGGCCACTCGTACCATTTTCTATTTTAAGAAGATTACCTATGGCACTGAAACTTTTCCAGTAATTATATTGGCTATATTATATCGAGTCTGTAACGGAAACCAAATTGGATGCTAATCAAATCTCCCTCGTCTTTGGACTTCGGCGAATGATTATCATCCCTGTCTGTCATCTTCCAGATTCTCGCACCAATTTTTCTTCGTATCTCTCAAATGCATAGTTTTTTTTCAAAGCCGTCCTGTAAGAAAAACTGATTGTGCTGAGGTGAGCGGGACGATGCGGGGTTCCATTGCGAATTTGAAGGAGAATCTGAATAGAATGGCTCTTGAAATTCACGACGACGATGAAAATGATGCCGCACTTTCACTGTATAGAAATTCAGGTGACAGAGCCCAAAATTCATCAGTAACGCCCGCCGATCGTAGGATTTCTCGAAATTTCTCCCCTTCCAAGTCGCTCACGCATCGCCATTCTCCCATCGCCAATGGCTTCGATTCTGCATACGAGAACGAGGTACTAGAAGTTAGTTGGAGCATTGGAGAGTCACGGTTCACGTGTTTTTACTTATTGGATTGTTGTCATGGACGTTGTTGATGTCTTTTTTAGAAGGTGGACCTAATTACCTAAAGCATTCAGCTTATTCCATGATTCTTAACACAGTTCCAAAACCTGTAGAATCAAATTGTAAAAACAATGCTATATTTTCTAATCAGACTTCAGATACTAAGCTCTTACTATTAGTTAATGCATTTGGCTGGTGAAAGTTGCTTCTTGTAGCATGAATTCTCTCTGTTCTTCAGATACTGGTCTTTATGTGCTTTAGTCTGAATGTCTGATGTTTTAATGCTCCAGTTACAGTGAAATATGGGGACCCTAGCTCACATCTTTTCATATTAGTTACTTTGTGCTTTTGAAGGCAAATATGAATGCTTGATACTGCTTACAGTTTCTCTTTATTTGCTTTGCTTTTGGGATGGGGAAAGGTGTCAAAACATAATGCTTAACAAGAAATATTTATTTGCAATTTGAAATTTTATAGTTTAACTTGGAAATGGTGTAATTTTAATGGCAGAGGACTTTTCTTACTATCTTTTCTCCTTGCATTTGTGCTTATTTGCCAATTAGCTAAGCATTCTTTCACTCTCTATTGTAGATATTAAAAAACAAAGCAGACGTCAAAAGACTCCAACAGTCTGAGGCTGAAGTTAAGGAATTGTCAGTTGTCTATGATGCATTGTTAAAGGAGAAAGAGGTAATCGTCTCTCCGAACTTCATGTGAGAATGCACTTGAAGGGTTTCATTTTCTAAAGGCAAATATTTTCTTCCTTCTCTTTTGACATTAATATCTTTTTCTTTATCGTCAAAAGTAATTTACTGCATTTTAAAACTTGGAGGTCTACACTTTACAGGATGAGATGTCAAGGTTGAATGAAGAAACTATATCATTGATACCAAATTTAGAAACAAGTTTTGTGTTGAATGCATCAAGAAACGTTCTCAATGTATGCTTTTAGTTATTTTATTCTTCTCATTTTCTTTAATTAATTTGCTTTGTATGTACTTTGTTTAAATATTTCAATTTGGTTATCTAGCCATTATCTATAACAACTATAGCGGCTTGCTATCACTTATCACCACCCTTCTGTCTTGATAATTTGTGAATGCTGGGCTGTTGTAGTGTTCTATAATATGGATTTGCTAGCCTGATATGCTATTTGAATTTTGAAGTTATTTCCAAATACTTTTTTAGGAAAGTTGCTGATGGTACATGCATTTGTACAGGGGAATAGTTGTCAATCTTCTGGTCAACAACATAAACCTATAGTGAAAAGTTACTCCATAGGAAGCCCTGCGAACATTCTGGATTCTCCCGGCCATGATGTGTTCAACAATGGAACTCTTTGGTGCAGTGATAATGTAATAGCTACTTCCTATTCCTTAGTGCAGAATGAAGCAATGTGGTTTTTATTGTTTTCTATTCCTTATTACACAAATGTTTATGCTCAAGGAGTATGTCACTTATCCTATTATAGTGAATTTGACAAGATACATTAATGATCTAGGAGCTAGTGGACTTTATGGAAGGGAAAAATAGATCACTGGTTTCTACACAAACAGTTTATGAGTTGCGATTAAAACAATTAAGGATGGAGCTTGATAAAAAATGCAGAAAGATGGCAATTATTGTAAACAAATTACAAGGTATTTCCATACTGATTAACATTACTCCTGACATTTCATTGGTGTTTCTAGATACTATTTAACTTGGGTGATACTTTCATTCTTAGAGGAGCAGAAGCTGAATGCTTCTTTTGAACAGGAGCTGAACTCTTTAAAAGTTGGCAATGATAATGTAAGTTCTGACACGGTGCTTCGCATGATTGATGAATGTTGCTACTTTCTGACTTAGATTTTTTTTAACTTCTCCACGCTTTCTTTCACTATGTTCCTGTTTCAGATGACTTTAGAGTTGAAAAGAATTCATGATGAGCTGAATCAGAAAACATCAGAAATCCAGCAGTTGCAAATGGAGCTTCACACAAGAGATAATGAAGAAACAAATGAACTGATGGCAACAAATTTGAGAAGAGTAATAGTGACACTGCAGAATGAAAACAGCACTCTTAAGGTTAATGAAAACATAATTTTATTTTTACTTTTTTTTGTGCTTTGGTGTTCATAAGTACTCTAAAATTGGTAAAATGCTTTATCACCAGCCTTTTCTACATCCTCTCTTTGTTGCAGACTGAGAAAGAAAAGTTGGAGGCTGCCTTGATAGCATCCCAACTTTCACCTGGCCAGACAAGTCTACCTGGTGGTAATGAGGTTGGTTGCTCAAGCTTTAGATATAACCATTAATGACACAGAATCCCCACCCCCCAAACACAATATTCTTTAACAATTTTATTATTGTCTAATGAAGCCTTCTTCAATCCAACTATGTAAATTTGCTTCTATCTAGACACAGTCACCACCAGTATTTCCCAAACAAGAAGAAATGGAGAAATTATTGCAAAAACTTGAAATTGATTTGAATGAAATGCGCAAAGAGAGGGACAAAGCACTGCAAGAACTTAATCGTCTTAAGCAGCACCTGCTAGAGAAGGTCATTTCTCCCTCTTCTTCTTTGTTTGCTGGGGTGGGGGTTTTCAATTACATGTTATAAATTAACTTATCACCAGGCTTGTGTAGTAGCTGTGGCATATATTTTATTTACAAGCATTTTGATATCTTACCAAAAAATCTGATTAGACATTTACATGCCTGAAATTTTAGTACATCTTTCGTGATTATAAGCCAACACTTCTCTCCTTGTATAAGTATCACTTTTTATCTCCATAAATCTGGTTTTCTTAGTGATTTTAATTACTCCAAAGAGAAATGAAGATAGTTTTTATTACTTTCATGTTTCCAGGAATCTGAAGAATCAGAGAAAATGGATGAGGATGGCAAGCTTATTGAACAACTACAACAAAATAATGAACACCTAAGAGCTCAAGTATTGCACTTAGAGACAGCACTTAAGCAGTCAGCTACAAGTCAAGAAGAAGTTAAGAGTTCTATTGATAATGAATTGAAGAAGGCAAAGGAAACAATTGATGAGCTGAATGGAAAACTGGCAAGTCGTTTGAGTGTTATAGAAGCTAAGAACATTGAAATCCTTAACCTGCAAACTGCATTAGGCCAGTACTATGCAGAACTTGAAGCTAAGGTATATATTATTTTTATTTATTCCTCTTTAGGTGATCAACTTGAGTTTTGTGACATAGAGGAGGAGCTGGCCAAGAGTGATAGGGGTTTAAGAGTGTAAGAATTTGTTATGATATATGCATTCAAACATCCTTAAATTCTCAAAAATGATTGGGGTTTTACAGCATTGTTGCTTTTCTGTACTCAGGAACGTCTTGGAGAAAAATTGACTACAGCGAAGGAAGAATTGACTAGACTTTCCGGGCTTTTGAAGGTCCGTCCATACCATATCCCATTTGCTTCATTTTATTGCTTGTATTCATTTTTCTATAGAAAAGAATTGTGTACACCCTTTCTGTATGGTGATTTTCTAAAACCAGCTATGGACTACAGAACTTGTGCTTCTTGGAATTTGTGGTTAATTTGGGTTCTACTTTTCTGATACTTTGATCATGAGATTTCCAATGTCATTTTTTTACAGGATTCTCATCAACAGTCAGAAACATTGAAAAGGGAGAAGGTTGAAGTATTGGCTAAGCTTTCAGATGCGGAGAGGAAATTATCTGAAAGGAAGAGCAGACTGAATAAGCTTGAGCAAGACAATGAAAAACTAAGCCGTGCTCTTGAGCAGAGCATGACCAGATTGAATAGGATGTCATTGGATTCAGACAATTATGTTGACAGGTTAGTTCTTTGAACTTCCTTAACGTTATTGCCTCTCTGACATGGATGGTGTCACTAAATCTTCAATTAATTACAGTTGTGTTCAGTTAGTAATTATACAACTACTTTTTGCTAGTTTCTCCAACATTGTTTTTCAATTTCAGCATCTCCGTTTTACTCAATGCAGGCGAATTGTGATCAAGTTATTGGTGACTTACTTCCAGCGAAACCACAGCAAAGAGGTATGGGCATTTAAACGAGTATCAGTGTTCCCATTATCTGTTTGCGGAATATGCCATAGCCAATGCATGTGCTACATTGTCTTAGGTTCTGGATCTTTTGGCCCGCATGCTTGGATTTTCTGATGAAGAGAAGCAAAGAATAGGGATTGCTCAACAAGGATCAGGTAAAGGCGTTATTCGGGGTGTCTTGGGTCTCCCTGGCAGATTAGTAGGAGGCATCTTTGGCGGAGGCTCAATCACTTCTAATATGAATCCCAATAATCAGGTGCATACACGTCTGATTTTCATTTTTCAAGATGCAACATATCTTTAAACTGATAGTGTGATGACACATTAATATTTTATATATTATATGCTCAACAAGCACCCTATGACTTTCTCTATCCAGTCATTTGTAGATCTGTGGGTTGATTTTCTTCTTAAAGAGACTGAAGAAAGAGAGAGAAGGGAGGCTGCTGAAGAATACAAGGGAGATGAACAAGGTGAGGATGTTTCTGCTGCCATGGAACATAGACCAAATGCTTCTGCTACATCCTTATCATCTTCATTACAAATAGATCCTCCGGAACACTCGGATTCAGAGTTCTCAACTGTACCTCTCACCTCTCCTGCCACAAATATTCCATTTTCTAGACTGCCAAGAGAATGACCAAAAATTTTATGTTTTCTTTTCTCTTTTTGGATCGACATAGTAATATGCAAGTCTATTTTGTTCTACTTTCTTTCTGAATGAGAACCATGGGAAAGTTTTGTTCAGAAAAGATGACTTAAAGGCAAACGAACACAACTCTGAACTCTGAAGTGTTAAGACAGCAGCATCAAGTAGCAGATATTCAGAGTGAACAAAGCATTTACAACAGAATGACGAAGAAGATTATATGTATGTTGGCAAAACACCTACTTTTAATAAGCACTGAAACGGCACTAGTACAAACGCTAAAGCTAATTCTGCAATCTTCCAATTCCATCCATATCAAGAACTCAAAAACAAGTCATGGAATCATACACAAATACATTAAAACTCCAACACAGTTTTCAAAGCCCACAGCCATTGTTGCGATGTCATCTGCATACCTCTCTGCTCACGCCCTCTTCTTGTCCTTCAATGGCCCTCGAGGAATTTTACTCAAAACTTTTGCATCAAACACTGCATATTGCTTCTTTATCTCAATCATTGCTTTCTCGGCAATTGGATCAATTTTGTCTTCATACTTCTCGTAAATGACTGGAACAGTATGCAGTAGTACAAATGCTGTTTCATTGAAAGGGAAGTAATTACTAATTACTATATGGTCAATAATATATGCCATAAATTCGAGATAATTTAGCATAATTGATTGCACTTACTTATGTAGAACAACGTCAAAAAATTGCACCAACTGCCAACAATTGAGAGGACCCATAGACCAGCAATTACCTAAAGAAAATGTGAGATAGAAGGTTATTAACAATTGAAGAAATGAAAATAATAATTCAACAAGTTATCCACTGAATGAAAAAACTAGCACAACAGTCAGAAATTCCACATCAGAATCTATTCAAGCATTATCAGCAAAGTGCTGTTTGAAATTCTTAAATATGCATTTTAAAATTTTGAAAATGGCTCTCTTTTATATTCTGAATCAGTGTTCATTGATATCCTAAATGTTGTTGCTAAATGAAGAGATAAAAACATTTTACTTTTGTACCACCCTGCAGCAGGGAGGAAAGAAAGCCCAAGCAGGCACAAAACAGCAATTTAGGTATCAGGATTACAGAGACTTACAGCAAGAAACATCTTGAGATCTCTTCCAGATGCAATTTCTCGCAACAAAGCCAAACCGCGGTTAATTTCAATTCTCAAGGCAGCAGCAACCTGAAGGAAGGGATCCTCTGGAATGTGAACTTCTGGGATGCGGGGAGAAGACCTGTCAAAATAATCATCTACATATTTAGTAGAGTGAAGTCCACCTAATTTTGAATCATGTAAAGAAGTAGAGGCCCACTTATTGATGAAGGATGATGCATTGGACAACAAGAACGAGATTGCAAGAGCAATTATCAAAACATGGCAGACTAGTGTTAGTAGGTGGTAATCGAGCAATTCAAACAGAACCCAGACAGCAGTAGCTCCACCAAGCACTCCAGCAGATATCTTCTTGTTCCTCCACAAAAACACATCAGCAGCTGCACCAATTAGGCAGGAAAACCAGCTCAGAATTTGAATGAATAGCAAACAATTCAATCATATCTGTATGCCATTTCCAAAAATCAAACTTCCAACAGTTAGCATTCAATAATACATCCATTAGGAAACCAAAAACAGAAAATAAATCAGTCTCAAAAACTTCAATGCCATTCTTACCTGAGCAAAGGGAATAGATAATTTTTTTAGCAATCAGAGCATGGTTTTCTTTTCTCATCAGTCATCAACAGTTAGACAACTATACAATCACATTTGCAAATCTACCTATCTCTTGAATTCAGATACTGTAGAGCTCTGAGCTTTGCTCAACTTCAAGGCAGGTGGTACACAAAAAAAAAAACTAAAATATTCCATAAAGCAGCAAAGTAACAAGCAGAGCTCAAGAAAGTAATCACGACAAATAGAACTGCACAGGCAGCACATTAAAAAAATAAAAAATTAAAACTACAAGCCACTACTCAAGCAATATAAAATAGATACAGATCTAGCTACATACTTTAAGAATCTTAAAACCCTAAACCACTCGATCTCATCTTATACCACCATACCGAGATTAGCTTTCAAAAACACCTACTGAAGTACTGAGCACTGAAAATATAACAACATATAGATATAATATTCAAATTATTCGTAGCAGAAAAGACGGATCAGACGATTGTTAAAACCTCTAAATCCCTAATAAAAGTTATCAACTAGTAACAAATTCATAAAATTCAAAATTAAAAATTATGCAAAACAGAGTGTATATTTACGCATATAAACAGTGAGTGTCGGTGTCGTTATAAACTAATAAACATACGTTTGCCTCCACCGAAAACCTTGTGCACAGGCCGTTCTCGGCCGAAAATCCGCCAAATCTTAGCCTTAACGGACGACGGCGACACATCAGCCTTCGGATGCTCTTTCTCAGATTCAGAATCAGAGGAAGACGAGCTGTCGGCCCGGTGAATCTTCTCNTAAAGGCAAACGAACACAACTCTGAACTCTGAAGTGTTAAGACAGCAGCATCAAGTAGCAGATATTCAGAGTGAACAAAGCATTTACAACAGAATGACGAAGAAGATTATATGTATGTTGGCAAAACACCTACTTTTAATAAGCACTGAAACGGCACTAGTACAAACGCTAAAGCTAATTCTGCAATCTTCCAATTCCATCCATATCAAGAACTCAAAAACAAGTCATGGAATCATACACAAATACATTAAAACTCCAACACAGTTTTCAAAGCCCACAGCCATTGTTGCGATGTCATCTGCATACCTCTCTGCTCACGCCCTCTTCTTGTCCTTCAATGGCCCTCGAGGAATTTTACTCAAAACTTTTGCATCAAACACTGCATATTGCTTCTTTATCTCAATCATTGCTTTCTCGGCAATTGGATCAATTTTGTCTTCATACTTCTCGTAAATGACTGGAACAGTATGCAGTAGTACAAATGCTGTTTCATTGAAAGGGAAGTAATTACTAATTACTATATGGTCAATAATATATGCCATAAATTCGAGATAATTTAGCATAATTGATTGCACTTACTTATGTAGAACAACGTCAAAAAATTGCACCAACTGCCAACAATTGAGAGGACCCATAGACCAGCAATTACCTAAAGAAAATGTGAGATAGAAGGTTATTAACAATTGAAGAAATGAAAATAATAATTCAACAAGTTATCCACTGAATGAAAAAACTAGCACAACAGTCAGAAATTCCACATCAGAATCTATTCAAGCATTATCAGCAAAGTGCTGTTTGAAATTCTTAAATATGCATTTTAAAATTTTGAAAATGGCTCTCTTTTATATTCTGAATCAGTGTTCATTGATATCCTAAATGTTGTTGCTAAATGAAGAGATAAAAACATTTTACTTTTGTACCACCCTGCAGCAGGGAGGAAAGAAAGCCCAAGCAGGCACAAAACAGCAATTTAGGTATCAGGATTACAGAGACTTACAGCAAGAAACATCTTGAGATCTCTTCCAGATGCAATTTCTCGCAACAAAGCCAAACCGCGGTTAATTTCAATTCTCAAGGCAGCAGCAACCTGAAGGAAGGGATCCTCTGGAATGTGAACTTCTGGGATGCGGGGAGAAGACCTGTCAAAATAATCATCTACATATTTAGTAGAGTGAAGTCCACCTAATTTTGAATCATGTAAAGAAGTAGAGGCCCACTTATTGATGAAGGATGATGCATTGGACAACAAGAACGAGATTGCAAGAGCAATTATCAAAACATGGCAGACTAGTGTTAGTAGGTGGTAATCGAGCAATTCAAACAGAACCCAGACAGCAGTAGCTCCACCAAGCACTCCAGCAGATATCTTCTTGTTCCTCCACAAAAACACATCAGCAGCTGCACCAATTAGGCAGGAAAACCAGCTCAGAATTTGAATGAATAGCAAACAATTCAATCATATCTGTATGCCATTTCCAAAAATCAAACTTCCAACAGTTAGCATTCAATAATACATCCATTAGGAAACCAAAAACAGAAAATAAATCAGTCTCAAAAACTTCAATGCCATTCTTACCTGAGCAAAGGGAATAGATAATTTTTTTAGCAATCAGAGCATGGTTTTCTTTTCTCATCAGTCATCAACAGTTAGACAACTATACAATCACATTTGCAAATCTACCTATCTCTTGAATTCAGATACTGTAGAGCTCTGAGCTTTGCTCAACTTCAAGGCAGGTGGTACACAAAAAAAAAAACTAAAATATTCCATAAAGCAGCAAAGTAACAAGCAGAGCTCAAGAAAGTAATCACGACAAATAGAACTGCACAGGCAGCACATTAAAAAAATAAAAAATTAAAACTACAAGCCACTACTCAAGCAATATAAAATAGATACAGATCTAGCTACATACTTTAAGAATCTTAAAACCCTAAACCACTCGATCTCATCTTATACCACCATACCGAGATTAGCTTTCAAAAACACCTACTGAAGTACTGAGCACTGAAAATATAACAACATATAGATATAATATTCAAATTATTCGTAGCAGAAAAGACGGATCAGACGATTGTTAAAACCTCTAAATCCCTAATAAAAGTTATCAACTAGTAACAAATTCATAAAATTCAAAATTAAAAATTATGCAAAACAGAGTGTATATTTACGCATATAAACAGTGAGTGTCGGTGTCGTTATAAACTAATAAACATACGTTTGCCTCCACCGAAAACCTTGTGCACAGGCCGTTCTCGGCCGAAAATCCGCCAAATCTTAGCCTTAACGGACGACGGCGACACATCAGCCTTCGGATGCTCTTTCTCAGATTCAGAATCAGAGGAAGACGAGCTGTCGGCCCGGTGAATCTTCTCAGCTATCTTCTCCATCAAGGATTCTTCGTGATGATCCGTATGTTCCGCGTGCTCCGCCATTTCCGATCCGATTTGCAAAAAAAAGCACCCGAAATTCGATTGAGAAACTGGAAGCAACGGAGAGAGTGTAAATTGATCTCCCAAATACAATCTCGCTTTGTATATATATTGTGGGATGAATCGGACGATTCAAACCTGCGGGTTCGGGTCACACCGCTTTTCTTAAATTCATACGTGTCAATAGGTTGTACATTTCCTATATTAAAAATTATAAATAAAATAAAATTATAGTACAAAATTTTTGAAGTTTCTTAGTGAAGGAGTTAACGTTGCCTTGAGTACGTCTTGCAGGCACTTCTTTCTATATAGGAGTGCAGCCAGGTGTCATACCACAAAATCTTAATTTTTTTTTTTTTGAAGGGGGAAACCCATAAGGACGGTGGCATCTATTCACCATTGTACATATAGCGCCACGATGGGCAGCCCATTCTATCGAGATCCAGTTGATTTAAAATCACTAGGGGCGGTTGGGGTAGCACATGGAAGCCTTTAGGAAAAAATTTAAATGACCTAGCGACTGTATCTGCTACTGTGTTTAGCTCCCGTGGTACTGCAATGATCGACCAAGCTTCCATTGATTGTAATTCCCTTCTGCAGGCTTTTACGAGGTTGCATACTACGTTGTTTGCCGTCAGATCATTCCTCATNTTTTAAAATTTTGAAAATGGCTCTCTTTTATATTCTGAATCAGTGTTCATTGATATCCTAAATGTTGTTGCTAAATGAAGAGATAAAAACATTTTACTTTTGTACCACCCTGCAGCAGGGAGGAAAGAAAGCCCAAGCAGGCACAAAACAGCAATTTAGGTATCAGGATTACAGAGACTTACAGCAAGAAACATCTTGAGATCTCTTCCAGATGCAATTTCTCGCAACAAAGCCAAACCGCGGTTAATTTCAATTCTCAAGGCAGCAGCAACCTGAAGGAAGGGATCCTCTGGAATGTGAACTTCTGGGATGCGGGGAGAAGACCTGTCAAAATAATCATCTACATATTTAGTAGAGTGAAGTCCACCTAATTTTGAATCATGTAAAGAAGTAGAGGCCCACTTATTGATGAAGGATGATGCATTGGACAACAAGAACGAGATTGCAAGAGCAATTATCAAAACATGGCAGACTAGTGTTAGTAGGTGGTAATCGAGCAATTCAAACAGAACCCAGACAGCAGTAGCTCCACCAAGCACTCCAGCAGATATCTTCTTGTTCCTCCACAAAAACACATCAGCAGCTGCACCAATTAGGCAGGAAAACCAGCTCAGAATTTGAATGAATAGCAAACAATTCAATCATATCTGTATGCCATTTCCAAAAATCAAACTTCCAACAGTTAGCATTCAATAATACATCCATTAGGAAACCAAAAACAGAAAATAAATCAGTCTCAAAAACTTCAATGCCATTCTTACCTGAGCAAAGGGAATAGATAATTTTTTTAGCAATCAGAGCATGGTTTTCTTTTCTCATCAGTCATCAACAGTTAGACAACTATACAATCACATTTGCAAATCTACCTATCTCTTGAATTCAGATACTGTAGAGCTCTGAGCTTTGCTCAACTTCAAGGCAGGTGGTACACAAAAAAAAAAACTAAAATATTCCATAAAGCAGCAAAGTAACAAGCAGAGCTCAAGAAAGTAATCACGACAAATAGAACTGCACAGGCAGCACATTAAAAAAATAAAAAATTAAAACTACAAGCCACTACTCAAGCAATATAAAATAGATACAGATCTAGCTACATACTTTAAGAATCTTAAAACCCTAAACCACTCGATCTCATCTTATACCACCATACCGAGATTAGCTTTCAAAAACACCTACTGAAGTACTGAGCACTGAAAATATAACAACATATAGATATAATATTCAAATTATTCGTAGCAGAAAAGACGGATCAGACGATTGTTAAAACCTCTAAATCCCTAATAAAAGTTATCAACTAGTAACAAATTCATAAAATTCAAAATTAAAAATTATGCAAAACAGAGTGTATATTTACGCATATAAACAGTGAGTGTCGGTGTCGTTATAAACTAATAAACATACGTTTGCCTCCACCGAAAACCTTGTGCACAGGCCGTTCTCGGCCGAAAATCCGCCAAATCTTAGCCTTAACGGACGACGGCGACACATCAGCCTTCGGATGCTCTTTCTCAGATTCAGAATCAGAGGAAGACGAGCTGTCGGCCCGGTGAATCTTCTCAGCTATCTTCTCCATCAAGGATTCTTCGTGATGATCCGTATGTTCCGCGTGCTCCGCCATTTCCGATCCGATTTGCAAAAAAAAGCACCCGAAATTCGATTGAGAAACTGGAAGCAACGGAGAGAGTGTAAATTGATCTCCCAAATACAATCTCGCTTTGTATATATATTGTGGGATGAATCGGACGATTCAAACCTGCGGGTTCGGGTCACACCGCTTTTCTTAAATTCATACGTGTCAATAGGTTGTACATTTCCTATATTAAAAATTATAAATAAAATAAAATTATAGTACAAAATTTTTGAAGTTTCTTAGTGAAGGAGTTAACGTTGCCTTGAGTACGTCTTGCAGGCACTTCTTTCTATATAGGAGTGCAGCCAGGTGTCATACCACAAAATCTTAATTTTTTTTTTTTTGAAGGGGGAAACCCATAAGGACGGTGGCATCTATTCACCATTGTACATATAGCGCCACGATGGGCAGCCCATTCTATCGAGATCCAGTTGATTTAAAATCACTAGGGGCGGTTGGGGTAGCACATGGAAGCCTTTAGGAAAAAATTTAAATGACCTAGCGACTGTATCTGCTACTGTGTTTAGCTCCCGTGGTACTGCAATGATCGACCAAGCTTCCATTGATTGTAATTCCCTTCTGCAGGCTTTTACGAGGTTGCATACTACGTTGTTTGCCGTCAGATCATTCCTCATCGCCCGGATGATGTCTGTTGAATCACCTTCTAGGATTATCCTTTTGTAGCCCAAGTGGTTTGCTAGCTGAATACTTCTTAACAGACCCCATGCTTCGGCTTGAATGGGTTGGCAGACTCCTATATTGCTGACAAATCCGCCTACCCAGTTGCCTGCTGAATCTCTAGCTATTCCCCCACAGCCACCCACATTAGATGGTTGTAGCACCGAGCCATCAAAATTAATTTTGACTGTCCCTTGTTCTGGCTTTTCCCAGCTTCTGATCTCCCAGCCTGCTTGTTGGGAGCAATGGCTGTGGCTTTTGGCGAAAGCTGATTCCACTTGCTCAAGCTGTGAAGTAATCCAGAATACTTTGGAGTTCAAGGAGTAGAGGGAGTCTGTAAATATCGCCTCGTTCCTCCATTTCCATATCCACCATAAGGTGATCGCGAACAAAGTGTTGTCTCCATTGGGATTGTTGCCATTGTTCTTTTGCGCTATGCCAGAATCCAGCCAGCTGCGAAAAGAGAGGTTCCCAATACTTTGGTGGAACTTTGGGATCATCCTTTTCCAAACTTCATCAGCCATCGGGCATTTTCGCACAGCATGATCAATGTTCTCTGATATTCCATTGCATGTCCAGCAATCTTCAGAAACTGCCATCCTTCTTCTTGTTCTTACATCATTTGTCAATAGTTTCTCGTGACGAGCTAGCCAAATAAATGTTTTGATGCGATTTGGAATCTTTAATTTCCATATTGCATTCCATTTTGAAGCTTCCAGCGGTGCAGAACCTTCCGTAGAAATTGCATACGCCGATCTTACTGAGAAGTTCCCAGTTGGCTCGCCTTCCCAACCGGAAATGTCTTCATTTTCATGGTCATCATAAATCAGAATGGCAGCCAGTTCATCCAATGTTGACTCTGGGAGGAATTGATGCAGCAGATTCCAGTCCCAATTGCAGTTGTCTGACCAGTAGTCGTTCACTGTCTTAAGTATCTCTGTGTTTGGAATTGGTCTGAATGCGAGGTTGTAGAGAGGGCCGGACCCCATCCACTTATCAAGCCAGAACGAAGTCCCTTTACCATTCCTTACTAGTTTTTTCATCCCTTTCTGTAGGATCGGAACAGCCTGTAAAATGCCCCTCCACACGTTTGACATTTTCGATTTAGGTCTCCAAGTGGCACAATCCAAAGAAGAGACGTTGTACTTAGATTTCAAAACTTTCGACCATAAGTTGTCCTCATTCTGAACAAGGCGCCATGCAAGCTTAGCTAAAAATGCTTCATTCATCGCCTCCAGCTTTCGGAACCCGAGACCCCCACATTCTTTCTTCGTAGAGATTGTGTCCCAACTCACTAGGTGGCACTTCCTTTGATTCGATGTGCTTCCCCATAAAAAATTCCGAATCAGTTTCTCTAAAGATGCAATCACTCCTTTGGGAAGAAGAGTAGATTGCATCATATAGTAGGGTATAGTCGAGAGGGCAGATTGTGCTAGAACTTGCCTGCCAGCCAAGGATAAGGATCTCGATTTCCAGCCTGAGAGCTTGTTCTGAACTCTTTCGATGAGGCTTGTAAAAGATGTCTTTTTGAGCCTCCCATGTATTGAAGGGACCCCTAAGTATCTGCCCATATCTTCTATTCTGGGGATCCCTGTGAGATCTGTAATACTCTGTTGTAGGTTCTCTGGAGTGTTTTTCGAGAAGAACAGAGAGGATTTGAGCGTGTTCACGCTCTGGCCGGATTGTGCACAAAAGGTTCTTAGGCAATGCGTCATTTCTTCAGCTTGTTCAATTGTTGCTTCTCCAAACAGCACCATATCGCCTGCAAAGAAAATGTGAGAGAGGTTAGGCCCTGATCTAGATAGTTTAATACTTTTCCATCTGCCATTATTAACTGAGTTTTCAATTATATGACTTAGTCTTTCAATGCATAGAACAAAAAGAAGGGGTGAGATGGGGTCTCCCTGTCTGATTCCTTTCTTCGGGTGGAACCAATTTGATTTTTTCCATTCCAGTTTATAGCCAATCTGGAGGTAGAGACACAATTCATTATATTCCTTCTCCAAGTTTCATTGAGGCCAATGTCAGTAAGTGAATCTTCAATGAAGCTCCAGTCTAGTCTGTCATAGGCCTTTTCTAGATCCACTTTCATGATAAACCAACCTTTCTTTGCTCGCCTTGTTTTCATAGAGTGCAAAACTTCCTGGAAAATAATGATGTTATCGCAGATCTGCCTCCCGGGCACAAAGCTCGTTTGGTGGGTTCCGACAAGTTTCTTAGCTACCTCTTTCAGTCGTGTGGCCATTACTTTTGTCAAGAGCTTGTAGGTGACATTGCAAAGGCCAATTGGCCTAAGTTGTTTTACTGAATCGGGGCAGGTTACCTTTGGGACTAGAGTTATGATTGTGTCGTTGACGCCTTGTGGTAGAACACCTGTTTCAAAGAACTCTGAAGCAAATTTGATTAAATTTTCACCTACCACCCCCCAGGCTTTCTGGAAGAAGCCTGCTGTGAAACCGTCTGGGCCCCAGGCTTTCTGGAAGAAGCCTGCTGTGAAACCGTCTGGGCCAGGTGATTTGTGTGGATTCATATCGAAGAGGGCCTGTTTGATCTCCTCTGGTGACATTGGGCAGTTGACTTGCTGCCAATCGCTATCTTCTAATGGAGGGTAATTACCATGGAGTAGTGTCTGCTTGTCCACGGGGTGGGTTTCCGAGAATAAATTCACGAAGTAATCCCGAACGTGGTCCATTAATTGCAGTTCGTTAGTGATGCTTTGCCCATCTTCTGTCTGTAGTACCCTTATTCTGGAATTCTTATTTTTAACTGTGGTAGCTAAATGATAGTATCTCGTGTTGCAATCCCCGGATTTGATCCACTCCTCCCTAGATCTTTGAAACCAGATAAGTTCTTCCTGATGTAAGGTGTCGTCGAGCTGCTTCCTTAGCTTTCTGTCCAATTTAATTAGGTCTTGTCTAACAACAAGAGCTAAACTTTTCTGGATTCCATTCAGCCTGGCCAGCAGTTGATTCTTCCTGTGGAACACATTCCCGAAGACCTCCTTATTCCATGAAATCAGTTTGGTTGATACAGAAGTCAGATTAGCCTCTAGCTCTTTTGTAGGATCCCAAGCTTGACTAATGCAAGCCTCTAGCTCTTTTGTAGGATCCCAAGCTTGACTAATGCATCCAACAAAGTCTTTATGGGTAGTCCACACAAAGTTAAATCTGAACTTTTTTGTTTCTATGGGTTGAGCGGGTGGGGAGCTTGAAATTAAGACTGGTGAATGGTCTGAATTCATCATTGGCAGATGTTGGACAGTAGCATTCGAGAACCTTATCTTCCACTCAACGTTGCTTAGTGCTCGATCAAGTCTGGCTGCCTTGAAGGTTTGTGTGTTTAGGCCCCTCATCCATGTGAACTTTGATCCTTCATATCCTAAATCCAACAGACCTTCTCGAAAAATCCAATTTATGAAGTCCGAGCATCTTGCCGAATTAAAACACTCTGGGTTGCTTACTTCTTCCATATTTGTGACTGAATTGAAGTCCCCACACACCAACCACCCTGTCTGAGTACTAAGATTATAAGAGGAGAGGTCAGAAAATAATCTTTTGCGCAGGGATAGGTTCGGGCTACCGTATACAACTGATAACACCCATGGCGGTTGAAAGTCCTCCTTTACCTGCAAACTAATAAACTGTGGATGAGTGTTAATGGTGTTAATGGTAATTGACTCCTTCCAGAGGATCCAAATGCCTCCCGAAAACCCAAAGGCTTCCACTCGGATCCAATCTTGAAAACCAAGACTGTTACAAATCGTGGTTGCTTGAACACCTGAAACTTTAGGTTCGATTAAACATACTATATCTGGAGAATAGGTACGGCAATATTGTTTAAGGGACCGCCGAAAGGCTCTTGAGGCAGCACCCTGACAATTCCAAGAAAGACAAATCATTAAAACAGAAAAAAAAAAAAAGAAGCACAAAGGGTGCTCAGGAGCACACTTGATCACCCAACATCATATCACCAGGGTCAAATTGACCATCCTCATCAAACATAGATTCCTCAGGGTGAACCGGCCTGTTCGCATACTGCCCAATGTCCGGAGGGTCTCCACAGAGCTCATAGTCCATGTCAACTCTACAGGATGATTCTGGTATATCCTTCAAATGCTGAACAACTGAACTAGTGATGTGTTTTCCTTTGTTCGTGCCTCTAACCACCACATGTTCTGATTCAGCGGCAGCCCTTCTTGGAGCACCCCCCCTGCCTCCTCTACCTCTGAAAGAACCTCTAGCTACTGGAGTTAATTGCCTGTAAGACGGTTGTTGAGGGGTAGCATTGTAATCCTTTTGATTATGAGTCTCATGGTGAGTACGTCTTGCAGGCACTTCTTTCTATATAGGAGTGCAACCAGGTGTCATACCACAAAATCTTAATAATTTACACTTTTCTTAAGCATTAATCTAATGAACTTTAATCTTAGTCATCAAGTATTGTTTTTATATTCATATTTGTTATAAAACCAATGTCAACTTTTAATGTTTCCTTTGATTCAGTCCTCATACAATTGTTAATAATTTAATAAATTCATACAATCGAGTAACATTTTTAATTATTAATAAGTGAAATTATAACATAATTATAAAATTAAAATTATCTTGAAATGAGTGATTAAGTGGTGTAATATAATTTTTATATTTAATAAATATTGAATTTAATTTTTATTAATACTTTTTATATTTTTCACATAAAATGTATGACTTAAAAATTACTCCCTATTATACAGGACTACAGGAGCAGAATTTCATCTAAAGAAAGATTGTGACCAAGTGAGAATGAGTTCTACTATGGAGATTCTCAAATTTTACTCTCTAATGTGATAGGCATAAATGTAATATTGTTATTTTGTGATCCAAAACAAAAGTTATCTATATCTAAAATTGATAAGACGAAATAAAAATATGGAGTAAAATTTGAAAATACAACTAATATTTGTCGGGAGAATATTAAATATGGGAAATGAGATGGGGCCCAGAAGAGACAGTGACCTACTTCTAATAAGCACTGAAACGGCACTAGTACAAACGCCGAAGCTAATTCTGCAATCTTCCAATTCCATCCATATCAAGAACCCAAAAACAAGTCATGGAATCATACACAAATACATTAAAACTCCAACACAGTTTTCAAAGCCCACAGCCATTGCGATGTCATCTGCATACCTCTCTGCTCACTCCCTCTTCTTGTCCTTCAATGGCCCTCGAGGAATTTTACTCAAAACTTTTGCTTCAAACACTGCATATTGCTTGTTGATCTCCACCATTGCTTTCTCGGCAATTGGATCAATTTTGTCTTCATACTTCTCGTAAATGACTGGAACAGTATGCAGTAGTACAAATGCTGTTTCATTGAAAGGGAAGTCATTAGTACATGCTCAGTAATATATGCCATAAATTCAAGATAATTTAGCACAATTGGTTGCACTTACTTATGTAGAACAACGTCAAAAAATTGCACCAACTGCCAACAATTGAGAGGACCCATAGACCAGCAATTACCTGAAGAAAATGGAAGAAAATGTAAGATAGAAGGTTATTAACAATTAAAGAAATGAAAATAATAATTCAACAAGTTATCCACTGAATGAGAAAACTAGCACAACAGTCAGATATTCCACATCAGAATCTATTTAAGCATTATCAGAAAAGTGCAATTTGAAATTCTTAAATATGCATTTTAAAATTTTGAAAATGGATTTCTTTTATATTCTGAACCAGAGTTCATTGATATCCTAAATGTTATTGCTAGATGATGAGATAAAATCATTTTACTTTTGTACCACCCTGCAGCAGGGAGGAAAGAAAGACCAAGCAGGCACAAAACAGCAATTTAGGTATCAGGATTACAGAGACTTACGGCAAGAAACATCTTCAGATCTCTTCCAGATGCAATTTCTCGCAGCAAAGCCAAACCGCGGTTAATTTCAATTCTCAGGGCAGCAGCAACCTGAAGGAAGGGATCCTCTGGAATGCGAACTTCTGGGATGCGGGGAGGAGACCTGTCAAAATAATCATCTACATATTTAGTAGAGTGAAGTCCACCTAATTTTGAATCATGTAAAGAAGTAGAGGCCCACTTATTGATGAAGGATGATGCATTGGACAACAAGAACGAGATTGCAAGAGCAATTATCAAAACATGGCAGACTAGTGTTAGTAGGTGGTAATCAAGCAATTCAAACAGAACCCAGACAGCAGTAGCTCCACCAAGCACTCCAGCAGATATCTTCTTGTTCCTCCACAAAAACACATCAGCAGCTGCACCAATTAGACAGGAAAACCACCTCAGAATTTGAATGAATAGCAAACAATTCAATCATATCTGTATGCCATTTCCAAAAACAAACTTCCAACAGTTTGCATTCAATAATACATCCATTAGGAAACCAAAAACAGAAAATAAATCAGTCTCACAAACTTCAATGCCATTCTTACCTGAGCCAAAGGAATAGATAAATTTTTTAGCAATTAGAGCATGGTTTTCTCTTCTCATCAGTCATCAACAGTTAGACAACTATACAATCACATTTGCAAATCTACCTATCTCTTGAATTCAGATACTGTAGAGCTCTGAGCTTGGTTCAACTTCAAGGCAGATTGTACACATATAAAAAAATAATAATAAAAATAAAAATAAAAAACTAAAATATTCCATAAAGCAGCAAAGTAACAAGCAGAGCTCAAGAAAGCATTCATGACAAATAGAACTGCACAGGCAGCACAGTAAAAAAAAAAAAATTAAAACTACAAGCCACTACTCAAGCAATATAAAATAGATACAGATCTAGCTACATACTTTAAGAATCTTAAAACCCTAAACCACTCGATCTCATCTTATACAACCATACCGAGATTAGCTTTCAAAAACACCTACTGAAGTACTGAACACTGCAAATATAACAACATATAGATATAATATTCAAATTAATCGTAGCAGAAAAGACGGATCAGACGATTGTTAAAACCTCTAAATCCCTATTATAAGTTATCAACTAGCAACAAATTCATAAAAATTCAAAATTAAAAACTATGCAAATGCATATAAACAGTGCGTGTCTGTGTCGGTATAAACATACGTTTGCCTCCACCGAAAACCTTGTGCACAGGCCGTTCTCGGCCGAAAATCCGCCAAATCTTAGCCTTTACGGACGACGGCGACACATCAGCCTTCGGATGCTCTTTCTCAGATTCAGAATCAGAGGAAGACGAGCTGTCGGCCCGGTGAATCTTCTCTGCTATCTTCTCCATCAAGGATTCTTCGTGATGATCGGGATGTTCCGCGTGCTCCGTCATTTCCGACCCGATTTGCAAAAAGCACCCGAAATTCGATTGAGAAACTGAAAGCAACGGAGAGAGTGTAAATTGATCTCCCAGATACAATCTCGCTTTGTATATATATTGCGGGATGAATCGGACGATTCAAACCTGCGGGTTCGGGTCACACCGCTTTTCTTAATTTACGTGTCAACATGTTGTACATTTCATATATTAAAAAAATAAATAAAATCAACAACCATATTTAAAATAAATTATAATTGTTGAATGAGAGTTAAACTAAGTGAATTGAGATTAGTTGTAATTAATAATTATAATTGTATTTTTTCTTCATTAAAAATTATATATAAAATAAAACTTGAATCTAAATTAAATTATAGTACAAAATTTTTGAAATTTCTTAATGAAGGAGTTTACACTTTTCTTAAGCATTAATCTAATGAACTTTTTTCTTAGTCATCAAGTATTGTTTTTATATTCATATTTGTTATAACAACAATGTGAACTTTTAATGTTTCCTTTGATTCAGTCCTCATACAATTTTTAACAATTCAATAAGTTCATACAATCAAGTAACATTTTTAATTACTAATAAGTTAATTGTTAACATAATTATAAAATTAAAATTATCTTGAAATGAGTGATTAAGTGGATGTAATATAATTTTTATATTTAATAAATTTTGAATTTTTTTGCTAATACTTTTTTATATTTTTCACATAAAATGTATGACTTACAAATTATTATACAGTACTACAGAAGTAGGATTTAGATCTAAAGGAAGTTTGTGACCAAGTGAGAATGGGTTCTACTATAGAGAATTTCAAATTTTACTCTTTAATGTGATAAGTATGAATATAATACTTTTATTTTGTGTTTCAAAAAAAGTTATTTATATCTAAAATTGATGGGAGAAGTACCACCGATATTTGTCGGGAGAATATTAAATATGAGAAATGAGATGGGGCCCAGAAGAGACAGTGATTTTATAGTCTTTTAGAGCGGGGCGAGTGGGTCAGTGGGTGACCGACCCTGATATTGGAGGACACGAGGAGGGATAAAGATGGAATCATGGGCGGTGAATGGGCGGTCAGGATTGGACTTTAACACATCAATGCGGACCCCACAATTACCTGGAGTTGTTCTTTGTCAAAGCCACAGTGCTTCTTTTGTAAGGAACTGCCCCTCCAAAAAGAAAGAACAGTGCAGTTGTGGGGAACATCAAAGTGAAAACAGCTCAAAACATGTTAACGTAGGTCCGGTTAAGGTTAAAAACCATTGAAATTGTGCTAACTTTAACATCATTCATCAAGCTTACATGACCACCTCACACTTTTCCCGACATAAAAAATCGCGTGCCTAAAATAACATCACGTTTATAAGTCAATATGACCAATACTTTGCCTTTAATTGAATTGACCCGGTGTGAACGGAAATTTCATATCATAGTTTCCCTGTCTTGTCTAACCTTTTAGATGTGAATCACTATCAAGAATGACCACACATTTGAACTTTTAGACCATAAAATAAGTAATTCGTGAACTTACAATTTTGTGAAGAGACCAACACACACTTAAAGATGCAGCATGATGCTAACACCTAAAACATAACACAGATGGACACATAGTACATCTATCAATGAAACATCTATGAAGACACAACAGTAAAAAGGTCTTTGATTTGATGAAATGAAACAAGGTACATACTACATAGTGCAGAAAGCCACTGTTATTGTAAAACTACATTATTCATCATCTCATCATCTTGTTATGACTACATATAATGATATAACACCACTGTTAATGATCATGTGTGTTAGGCAGCTTCTGCTTCTGCTTCTGGTTTCTTCCAGAAATCAGAAAAGGTTGGGAGCTTAATCTCACCCGACTGAGACAATGGAATGGTAAAGTTTCCAACGACAGGAAGATCAATGATGAGGCCAATATCAAGTTGATAGTCAATGTCCCAATCTCCACCAATGTCCCTCGCCAAGTTCACCACCACACTGTGTGGCACCTTCACTGCCACATCCAGGGCGGTTGTGTCCTTTCCCTTAATTGACCCTGGGTCTGGAATTGTGCCTGAAGCTATCACCCTAAACATAAACCAACACAATTCAATTGAGATCAGTTTCGTGCAAACATCACCATTTCAATCACTGATTGGTGATTACCAAAACAAGCATTAAACAGAGAATCAAAAAATTAGGGTTGACTTTGAGTTTTTTCAATGGAAATTTCTGATCTAATTTTTTGAACCAGTGATTGATCGCAGTGCAGGAAAGATCTAAACAGTACGGAATCGATCGAATATAGAGCTAACCAAAATCTAGCAAGAATAATAAATCAGAAAAAAAAAATGAAGAAGAAGAAGAAGAAGGAAACCTGCCGGCGCTCTTGAGCTCGTATTTGATCTCGCAGATGGGAATGGGAACAGAGTAAGGATTCTTGACGTCGACCTTAGCTAGAAAGGAAAAACCGTCGAATCCAACACCCTTGATATCAACGTCGGCGATGCTGGCCTCCGGTTTCTCCATCTCCGCCAGCTTTTCTCCCACGAAATTCTTAGCCTTGTCCACCAGATCCATTTCTCAACCTCGAAACTGAAACTGAAACTGAAACTGAAAGTGAGAGATTTGAATCTTGTCTCTTTATGCACGTACGCTCATATATGTCATGACGTGGAAGTGTATGGCAAATGGAAAAGGATATTTATCATGCCAAATGCAAATAAAGGAAGCATGTAGACTATTGATGGATAGATCTAGGTAAGTGCCGTGGCCAATACGCGGCGATAGTCGGTAATGCCATTTCTTGTACCTGGTCTAGACCAATTGTTCGATTTTTTTTTAATACAACTGAACCTATTACATTGTAGTATCTGCTTATTTCTCGATCTATTAAAGCACAAAGAGTCAATTCGTCCCATTTCTCGATCTATTAAAGCACAAAGAGTCAATTCGTCCCACTGAAACTCGATCTCACGACCTCCTATATAAGAAAATCACTACATGTCATTTGAGCACAAATCATTTTATATACCATTCAATAGGGGTTTGATGGATCTGATGAATGCAGTTCAAATCTCAGTTCCGATCCATGGGGAGTTAATCACGGTGTCACATGTATGGTCGGTAGATTCATTGATCACAACTTTACAAGCCAAAAGTCAAGACCACGCAACGAAAAAACTGCAGTATAGAGGTTTCAGTCAAATTGATCATTGATAATTAAAATCAAAGTATACTCAAAATACCGGCCCAAGTATTATTGTGTAAAGCCAATGTCTTTTAGACTTCAGGATTAAGAGGATCATTACAAACTACAAAGACAGGAAGCAATTACAGTTGAACTATGCTCGACAAAGTCAAGAAAAGCCCGTTTCAACCTCAATAAAAACTATGAATTCAATTTGATCGGTTCTCTACCCGACGACACAAAATTCATGACATTAGGACATATTTTTTTTAAAAAAAAATCTGGTGTCTAACATCAGGAGAATGTATGATCCACAACTATGGATTTCAGATCTACATCAGTTGATAATCATCTTGTTCAGGAACTCGGCTTGTTCGGGGAAATACTCTAACAGTTCATCCTTTGTAACCCAAGCAAAATCATCACATTTATGAATATCAAACTTGTTGGCTGCGATCACTTGGGATTTAAAGAAGAAGCGCTGACAAAGTGAATGAGAAATAAGAAAACATAGGATAGAAATAGAAAACAGAGTGCCATATTGGATATCCCAAGGCAGTAATAGACTGCAAACCATCAAAAACTCACATACCTTTAAAGATGGAGTCTCCTTGTGATTCTCGTTAAGTTGTGTAACCATATGGCCCATTGGAGCATTCCCAACAAAATAAGTGTGAGAGAGGTCTCCTATCACAGATTTTAATGCAGACTCCGCACACTGCAAATAGATCATAGCATATATACTAATTTTTCCATCGTAATAACAATCGTAAAAAGTCACTCATCTTCATGTGTTAATGGAGGATGATACAGTTAACAGCACTTACCCTGCGCAGAGTCTCTTCTGATTCATATGCTTTTTCTGGGAAATGCCAGGCAGGCTTCCCACTAGAAAGTGTGGTGCCATGAAGGAGAAGATAGAGCCTTTTGTCAAGTGCTCTCTGTAATGACCTTAAATATGCAGGCAAAATTCCATAGTTAATGTGAAGGCAGTCCAAGTTTCGAAAGGCATACACATACTACAGAAATAAGAGTAATACTCCACGATATAATATACATGTAGCACATACTTGACTAATTGCCATAGGCTTTTCACGCATTCGGCTATTCTAAACATGGTGAGGATAAACAAAATAAAAGGAACAAATTGATCAATAGAAACATTGCTCCAGATAAATTCATGAAAGACTTTTGTTTTATATTGATTTTAACTGTTTTACACCTCTTTCAAGTTCCCCTCCTCCATGAACAAAGTATCTTCTGTGACTTTGGTATACAGTTACCAATATTTAGGTATATATTCAAGCTAAGCAAATGGAATACTACTCAGGCTCAGCTCACCATGAGCTAAATCAAGAGATTCAAGCTTGAGTTCAAGCCTGGGACTCAGGCCTAAAAATGTTTTTTTATAATGCCAAATACTATGATAATCTAGTATTCTAGTCAACCAAGTTATTTGCCAGTTAAAGCTCTGCTCATGCTCAGAATACCCTAAGTCAATTTGATTAGAAGATTCGCATCATTTCCATTTTCCACAACTACCTCACACAAAAATTTGGAAGGTATAGTCACTACATCCTCCATAGTAATTTTTTAAAAGAAACCAGTGCACAAGGCCATCTGTTGATTCAATCCCCTTCAGCACTGATTATAGAAAATATCAAAATGTTAACGAGAAGTTTCTCCAATGTTAATTTCTCTTTTGTGAAACGTGCAGCGATAGGGTTGCTCACGAGTTAGCAAGAGTACCATGTTCTTTGTCTGAATGTAAAGTTTGGTTTTGTTTTCCTCCTACTGTCATTGTTGATAGTTTGAGGATGGACTTGAATGATTAATGATATGTTCTATTTTACCAGTGCACCTCCTTCAAAGTAATCCAGCAAATTCTTCACTTATTTTTCATACAGAGAATTAATAATCAATGGAAAGCAATGCTTTTTTTTATACAAGTACTTGGAAAAACATTACTCCAATTTCTTTTTCACAAAGAAAAACATAAAAGAAATAGCTTGTGGTTGAAATTTCTGTTCAACTCAACACTAAAATGAAAAGTAATAAATGCATTTAGTTACTTACTTTCTGTCATTAGTTTTGTCGGCCTCAGTGATCCGAGGAGCTGGTGTATAATCAATTTGGTATTCACCTTTACCCCTGGAAAAAACAGATATATATGAACGCAATTGCTGGTATCATTGATGGTTAAAAGGCTCAAATATACTCCACTGAATACTTAAGGGCACATTCAAAAAGTTGGGAGCATCATGGCATCACAAAAAATATGAAAAGAGGATAGAAAGACAATATTGAGCCTAAAATAATAAGACAAAAGCAAGATCATACAATTCCATTCATTTCAAACTTCATCAATGCTGTCAAAAAAATGGGAATGTTAAGCCTTGAAAAACAGATAAATAAACATCCAATAATACGACCAAAACAAGATCATACAATTCCATTCATTTCAGACTTCTTCAATGCAGTCTTAGAGAACTAGGCATTAAATATCAAATATAAGCTGCAAATGTGCTGGAGAACAATTACATTCATAAAAAGTAAAGCATTACCTGGAATCAGCTTTTTTCAAGAAATTTTCTGGATACTCCCGTCTATATTGTTGCCGCCATCGAAACCTAAAAATGCACTACCATTAACTAACAACACAACGTCTTGCAAATCAACAATAGCATCCTCATTAAAGCATTCTTCATTTTTTTTTTCATTTTCTATGAATGAAAGCTTAAAACACACAAAAAGAGTCGACTGGAGCTCATTCATCATCATGAACTGAAATAATATAGAAATGAAGCTTTAAAAAATTTAAAAAAAAAAAAAAAACACTCACGAAAACTCCTGAAAGGCATAGACAACAGGATCGATCTTCGGAACCACAACTGGAAGTCTCTCAAAGAGGACAGACGCCACGATTTTATCGCCGCTCGAAGATGTGCTGAACCCTCGTTTTGCTAGCAAAGCTAGGCCCAAACACCTCCGCATTTTCGCAACCTAAGAGATGCCGGGGGGGGGGGGGGGGGGGGGGAAAAAAAAAAAAAAAAAAAA